>NW_024428519.1:0-26060 GCF_017562075.2 Anopheles merus | reverse complement strand
TCACACTGAACAGTTGCATTCTTCATTCTGAATCCCTAGAAACTATGAAATATTCACTCTGAACAGTTGCATTCTTCATTCTAAATTCCTAGAAATTATGAAATCTTCACTCTGAACAGTCGTATTTTTCATTCTGAATCCCTAGAAACTATGAAATCTTCACTCTGAACAGTCGTTTTCTTCATTCTGAATCCATAAAAATTAAGATATCTTCACTCTGAACAGTCGTTTTCTTCATTCTGAATCCGTAGAAACTATAGAATCTTCACTATGAACAGTCGTATTTTTCTTTCTGAATCCCTAGAAACTATGAAATATTCACTCTGAACAGTCGTTTTCTTCATTCTGAATCCCTAGAAACTATGAAATCTTCACTCTGAACGGTCGTATTCCTTATTCTGAATCCCTAGAAGCTATGAAACCTTCACTATGAACAGTCGTATTCTTCATTCTGAATCACTAGAAACTATGAAATATTCACTCTGAACAGTCGTATTCTTCATTCAGAATCCCTAGAAATTAAGAAATATTCACTCTGAACAGTCGTATTCTTCATTCTGAATCCCTACAAACTATCGAATCTTCACTCTGAACAGTTGCATTCTTCATTCTGAATCCCTAGAAACTAGGAAATATTCACTCTGAATAGTCGTATTCTTCATTCAGAATCCCTAGAAATTAAGAAATATTCACTCTGAACAGTCGTATTCTTCATTCTGAATCCCTAGAAACTATGAAATCTTCACTCTGAACAGTCGTATTCTTCATACAGAATCCCTAGAAATTAAGAAATATTCACTCTTAACAGTCGTATTCTTCATTCTGAATCCCTACAAACTATCGAATCTTCACTCTGAACAGTTGCATTCTTCATTCTAAATTCCTAGAAATTATGAAATCTTCACTCTGAACAGTCGTATTTTGCATTCTGAATCCCTAGAAACTATGAAATCTTCACTCTGAACAGTCGTATTCTTCATTCTGAATCACTAGAAACTGTGAAATCTTCACACTGAACAGTTGCATTCTTCATTCTGAATCCGTAGAAACTATGAAATATTCACTCTGAACAGTCGTATTTTTCATTCTGAATCCCTAGAAACTATGAAATCTTCACTCTGAACAGTCGTTTTCTTCATTCTGAATCACTAGAAACTGTGAAATCTTCACACTGAACAGTTGCATTCTTCATTCAGAATCCCTAGAAATTAAGAAATATTCACTCTGAACAGTCGTATTCTTCATTCTGAATCACTAGAAACTGTGAAATCTTCACACTGAACAGTTGCAATCTTCATTCTGCATCCGTAGAAACTATGAAATATTCACTCTGAACAGTCGTATTTTTCATTCTGAATCCCTAGAAACTATGAAATCTTCACTCTGAACAGTCGTTTTCTTCATTCTGAATCCCTACAAACTATAGAATCTTCACTCTGAACAGTTGCATTCTTCATTCTAAATTCCTAGAAATTATGAAATCTTCACTCTGAACAGTCGTATTTTGCATTCTGAATCCCTAGAAACTATGAAATCTTTACTCTGAACAGTTGCATTCTTCATTCTGAATCCCTAGAAACTATGAAATCTTCACTCTGAACAGTCGTTTTCTTCATTCTGAATCCGTAGAAACTATAGAATCTTCACTATGAACAGTCGTATTTTTCTTTCTGAATCCCTAGAAACTATGAAATATTCACTCTGAACAGTCGTATTCTTCATTCTGAATCACTAGAAACTATGAAATCTTCACTCTGAACAGTAGCATTCCTCATTCTGAATCCGTAGAAACTATAGAATCTTCACTCTGAACAGTCGTATTCTTCATTCTGAATTCCTAGAAACTATGAAATATTCACTCTGAACAGTCGTATTCTTCATTCTGAATCCCTACAAACTATAGAATCTTCACTCTGAACAGTTGCATTCTTCATTCTGAATTCCTAGAAACTATGAAACCTACACTCTTAACAGTCGTTTTCTTCATTCCGAATCACTAGAAACTATGAAATCTTCACTCTGAACAGTAGCATTCTTCATTCTGAATCCGTAGAAACTATAGAATCTTCACTCTGAACAGTAGCATTCTTCATTCTGCATCCCTAGAAACTATGAAATATTCACTCTGAACAGTCGTATTCTTCATTCTGAATCACTAGAAACTATAGAATCTTCACACTGAACAGTCATTCTTCTTTCTGAATCCCTAGAAACTATGAATCTTCACTCTGACCAGTTGCATTCTTCTTCTGAATCCCTAGAAAATATGAAATATTCACTCTGAACAGTCGTATTCTTCATTCTGAATCACTAGAAACTATAGAATCTTCACACTGAACAGTTGCATTCTTCTTTCTGAATCCGTAGAAACTATGAAACCTTCACTCTGAACAGTCGTATTCTTCATTCTGAATCCCTAGAAACTATGAAATATTCACTCTGAACAGTCGTATTCTTCATTCTGAATTCCTAGAAACTATGAAACCTACACTCTTAACAGTCGTTTTCTTCATTCTGAATCACTAGAAACTAAAATCTTCACTCTGAACAGTAGCATTCTTCATTCTGAATCCGTAGAAACTATAGAATCTTCACTCTGAACAGTAGCATTCTTCATTCTGCATCCCTAGAAACTATGAAATATTCACTCTGAACAGTCGTATTCTTCATTCTGAATCACTAGAAACTATAGAATCTTCACACTGAACAGTTGCATTCTTCTTTCTGAATCCCTAGAAACTATGAAATCTTCACTCTGACCAGTTGCATTCTTCTTTCTGAATCCCTAGAAACTATGAAATATTCACTCTGAACAGTCGTATTCTTCATTCTGAATCCCTAGAAGCTATGAAATCTTTACTCTGAACAGTCGTATTCTTCATTCTGAATCCCTAGAAACTAAGATATCTTCACTCTGAACAGTCGTTTTCTTCATTCTGAATCACTAGAAACTATGAAATATTCACTCTGAACAGTCGTATTGTTCATTCTGAATCCCTAGAAGCTATGAAATCTTCACTCTGAACAGTCGTATTCTTCATTCTGAATCCCTAGAATTTATGAAATCTTCACTCTGAACAGTCGTATTCTTCATTCTGAATCCCTAGAAGCTATGAAATCTTTACTCTGTACGGTCGTATTCTTCATTCTGAATCCCTAGAAACTATGAAACCTTCACTCTGAACAGTCGTATTCTTCATTCTGAATCCCTAGAAACTATGAAATATTCACTCTGAACAGTCGTATTCTTCATTCTGAATCCCTAGAAGCTATGAAATCTTTACTCTGTACGGTCGTATTCTTCATTCTGAATCCCTTGAAATTATACAATCTTCACTCTGAACAGTCGTTTTCTTCATTCTTAATGCCTAGCAACTATGAAACCTACACTCTTAAAAGTCGTTTTCTTCATTCCGAATCACTAGAAACTATGAAATATTCACACTGAACAGTTGCATTTTTCATTCTGAATCCCTAGAAACTATGAAATCTTCACTCTGACCAGTTGCATTCTTCTTTCTGAATCCCTAGAAACTATGAAATATTCACTCTGAACAGTCGTATTCTTCATTCTTAATCACTAGAAACTATAGAATCTTCACACTGAACAGTTGCATTCTTCTTTCTGAATCACTAGAAACTATGAAATATTCACTCTGAACAGTCGTATTGTTCATTCTGAATCCCTAGAAGCTATGAAATCTTCACTCTGAACAGTCGTATTCTTCATTCTGAATCCCTAGAATTTATGAAATCTTCACTCTGAACAGTCGTTTTCTTCATTCCGAATCCCTAGAAACTATGAAACCTTTACTCTGAACAGTCGTATTCTTCATTCTGAATCCCTAGAAACTATGAAACCTTCACTCTGAACAGTCGTATTCTTCATTCTGAATCCCTAGAAACTATGAAACCTTTACTCTGAACAGTCGTATTCTTCATTCTGAATCCCTAGAATTTATGAAATCTTCACTCTGAACAGTCGTTTTCTTCATTCTGAATCCCTAGAAACTATGAAACCTACACTCTTAACAGTCGTTTTCTTCATTCCGAATCACTAGAAACTATGAAATATTCACACTGAACAGTTGCATTTTTCATTCTGAATCCCTAGAAACTATGAAACCTTCACTCTGAACAGTCGTATTCTTCATTCTAAATCCCTAGAAACTATGAAACCTTCACTCTGAACAGTCGTATTCTTCATTCTGAATCCCTAGAATTTATGAAATCTTCACTCTGAACTGTCGTATTCTTCATTCTGAATCCCTAGAAACTATGAAACCTTCACTCTGAACAGTCGTATTCTTCATTCTGAATCCCTAGAAACTAAGATATCTTCACTCTGAACAGTCGTATTCTTCATTCTGAATCCCTAGAAACTGAGATATCTTCACTCTGAACAGTCGTTTTCTTCATTCTGAATCCCTAGAATTTATGAAATCTTCACTCTGAACAGTCGTATTCTTCATTCTGAATCCCTAGAAACTATGAAACCTTCACTCTGAACAGTCGTATTCTTCATTCTGAATCCCTAGAATTTATGAAATCTTCACTCTGAACAGTCGTATTCTTCATTCTGAATCCCTAGAAACTATGAAACCTTCACTCTGAACAGTCGTATTCTTCATTCTGAATCCCTAGAATTTATGAAATCTTCACTCTGAACTGTCGCATTCTTCATTCTGAATCCCTAGAAACTATGAAAACTTTTCTCTGAACAGTCGTATTCTTCATTCTGAATCCCTAGAATTTATGAAATCTTCACTCTGAACTGTCGCATTCTTCATTCTGAATCCCTAGAAACTATGAAACCTTCACTCTGAACAGTCGTATTCTTCATTCAGAATCCCTAGAAATTAAGAAATATTCACTCTGAACAGTTGCATTCTTCTTTCAGAATCCGTAGAAACTATTAAATATTCACTCTGAACAGTCGTATTCTTCATTCTGAATCCCTAGAATTTATGAAATCTTCACTCTGAACAGTCGTATTCTTCATTCTGAATCCCTAGAAACTATGAAACCTTCACTCTGAACAGTCGTATTCTTCATTCTGAATCCCTAGAAACTATGAAACCTTCACTCTGAACAGTCGTATTCTTCATTCTGAATCCCTAGAATTTATGAAATCTTCACTCTGAACTGTCGCATTCTTCATTCTGAATCCCTAGAAACTATGAAACCTTTTCTCTGAACAGTCGTATTCTTCATTCTGAATCCCTAGAAACTAAGATATCTTCACTCTGAACAGTCGTATTCTTCATTCTGAATCCCTAGAAACTATGAAACCTTCACTCTGAACAGTCGTTTTCTTCATTCTGAATCCCTAGAAGCTATGAAATCTTTACTCTGAACAGTCGTATTCTTCATTCTAAATCCCTAGAAACTATGAAACCTTCACTCTGAACAGTCGTATTCTTCATTCTGAATCCCTAGAAACTATGAAACCTTCACTCTGAACTGTCGTTTTCTTCATTCTGAATCCCTAGAAGCTATGAAATCTTTACTCTGAACAGTCGTATTCTTCATTCTGAATCCCTAGAATTTATGAAACCTTCACTCTGAACAGTCGTATTCTTCATTTTGAATCCCTAGAAACTATGAAACCTTCACTCTGAACAGTCGTATTCTTCATTCTAAATCCCTAGAAACTATGAAACCTTCACTCTGAACAGTCGTATTCTTCATTCTAAATCCCTAGAAACTATGAATCTTTCACTCTGAACAGTCGTATTCTTCATTCTGAATCCCTAGAAACTATGAAACCTTCACTCTGAACTGTCGTATTCTTCATTCTAAATCCATAGAAACTATGAAACTTTCACTCTGAACAGTCGTATTCTTCATTCTAAATCCCTAGAAACTATGAAACCTTCACTCTGAACTGTCGTTTTCTTCATTCTGAATCCCTATAAGCTATGAAATCTTTACTCTGAACAGTCGTATTCTTCATTCTGAATCCCTAGAATTTATGAAACCTTCACTCTGAACAGTCGTATTCTTCATTCTGAATCCCTAGAAACTATGAAACCTTCACTCTGAACAGTCGTATTCTTCATTCTGAATCCCTAGAATTTATGAAACCTTCACTCTGAACAGTCGTTTTCTTCATTCTGAATCCCTAGAAACTATGAAACCTTTACTCTGAACAGTCGTATTCTTCATTCTGAATCCCTAGAAACTATGAAACCTTCACTCTGAACAGTCGTATTCTTCATTCTGAATCCCTAGAAACTATGAAACCTTCACTCTGAACAGTCGTATTCTTCATTCTGAATTCCTAGAATTTATGAAACCTTCACTCTGAACAGTCGTTTTCTTCATACTGAATCCCTAGAAGCTATGAAATCTTTACTCTGAACAGTCGTATTCTTCATTCTGAATCCCTAGAAACTATGAAACCTTACTCTGAACAGTCGTATTCTTCATTCTGAATCCCTAGAATTATGAAACCTTCACTCTGAACAGTCGTTTCTTCATTCTGAATCCCTAGAAACTATGAAACCTTCACTCTGAACAGTCGTATTCTTCATTCTGAATCCCTAGAATTTATGAAACCTTCACTCTGAACAGTCGTTTTCTTTATTCTGAATCCCTAGAAACTATGAAACCTTTACTCTGAACAGTCGTATTCTTCATTCTGAATCCCTAGAAACTATGAAACCTTCACTCTGAACAGTCGTATTCTTCATTCTGAATCCCTAGAAACTATGAAACCTTCACTCTGAACAGTCGTATTCTTCATTCTGAATCCCTAGAAACTATGACACCTTCACTCTGAACAGTCGTATTCTTCATTCTGAATCCCTAGAAACTATGAAATCTTCACTCTGAACAGTCGTTTTCTTCATTCTGAATCCCTAGAAACTATGAAATCTTCACTCTGAACAGTCGTTTTCTTCATTCTGAATCCCTAGAAACTATGAAACCTTCACTCTGAACAGTTGTTTTCTTTATTCTGAATTCCTAGAAACTATGAACCCTTCACTTTGAACAGTCGTTTTCTTCATTCTGAATCCCTAGAATTTATGAAATCTTCACTCTGAACAGTCGTATTCTTCATTCTGAATCCCTAGAATTTATGAAATCTTCACTCTGAACAGTCGTTTTCTTCATTCTGAATCCCTAGAAACTATGAAATCTTCACTCTGAACAGTCGTATTCTTCATTCTAAATCCCTAGAAACTAAGATATCTTCACTCTGAACAGTCGTATTCTTCATTCTGAATCCCTAGAAACTATGAAACCTTCACTCTGAACAGTCGTTTTCTTCATTCTGAATCCCTAGAAGCTATGAAATCTTTACTCTGAACAGTCGTATTCTTCATTCTGAATCCCTAGAAACTATGAAACCTTCACTCTGAACAGTCGTATTCTTCATTCTGAATCCCTAGAATTTATGAAACCTTCACTCTGAACAGTCGTATTCTTCATACTGAATCCCTAGAAACTATGAAACCTTCACTCTGAACAGTCGTATTCTTCATTCTGAATCCCTAGAAGCTATGAAATCTTTACTCTGAACAGTCGTATTCTTCATTCTGAATCCCTAGAAACTATGAAACCTTTACTCTGAACAGTCGTATTCTTCATTCTGAATCCCTAGAATTTATGAAACCTTCACTCTGAACAGTCGTATTCTTCATTCTGAATCCCTAGAAACTATGAAACCTTCACTCTGAACAGTCGTATTCTTCATTCTGAATCCCTAGAAGCTATGAAATCTTTACTCTGAACAGTCGTATTCTTCATTCTGAATCCCTAGAAACTATGAAACCTTTACTCTGAACAGTCGTATTCTTCATTCTGAATACCTAGAATTTATGAAACCTTCACTCTGAACAGTCGTATTCTTCATTCTGAATCCCTAGAAGCTATGAAATCTTTACTCTGAACAGTCGTATTCTTCATTCTGAATCCCTAGAAACTATGAAACCTTCACTCTGAACAGTCGTTTTCTTCATTCTGAATCCCTAGAAACTATGAAACCTTTACTCTGAACAGTCGTATTCTTCATTCTGAATCCCTAGAAACTATGAAACCTTCACTCTGAACAGTCGTTTTCTTCATTCTGAATCCCTAGAAACTATGAAACCTTCACTCTGAACAGTCGTATTCTTCATTCTGAATCCCTAGAAACTATGACACCTTTACTCTGAACAGTCGTATTCTTCATTCTGAATCCCTAGAATTTATGAAACCTTCACTCTGAACAGTCGTTTTCTTCATACTGAATCCCTAGAAACTATGACACCTTTACTCTGAACAGTCGTATTCTTCATTCTGAATCCCTAGAATTTATGAAATCTTCACTCTGAACAGTCGTTTTCTTCATTCTGAATCCCTAGAAGCTATGAAATCTTCACTCTGAACAGTCGTATTCTTCATTCTGAATCCCTAGAATTTATGAAACCTTCACTCTGAACAGTCGTATTCTTCATTCTGAATCCCTAGAAACTATGAAACCTTCACTCTGAACAGTCGTATTCTTCATTCTGAATCCCTAGAAACTATGAAACCTTCACTCTGAACAGTCGTATTCTTCATTCTGAATCCCTAGAATTATGAAACCTTCACTCTGAACAGTCGTTTTCTTCATTCTGAATCCCTAGAAACTATGAAACCTTCACTCTGAACAGTCGTATTCTTCATTCTGAATCCCTAGAATTTATGAAACCTTCACTCTGAACAGTCGTTTTCTTTATTCTGAATCCCTAGAAACTATGAAACCTTTACTCTGAACAGTCGTATTCTTCATTCTGAATCCCTAGAAACTATGAAACCTTCACTCTGAACAGTCGTATTCTTCATTCTGAATCCCTAGAATTTATGAAACCTTCACTCTGAACAGTCGTATTCTTCATTCTGAATCCCTAGAAACTATGACACCTTTACTCTGAACAGTCGTATTCTTCATTCTGAATCCCTAGAAACTATGAAATCTTCACTCTGAACAGTCGTTTTCTTCATTCTGAATCCCTAGAAACTATGAAATCTTCACTCTGAACAGTCGTATTCTTCATTCTGAATCCCTAGAAACTATGAAACCTTCACTCTGAACAGTCGTTTTCTTTATTCTGAATTCCTAGAAACTATGAACCCTTCACTTTGAACAGTCGTTTTCTTCATTCTGAATCCCTAGAATTTATGAAATCTTCACTCTGAACAGTCGTTTTCTTCATTCTGAATCACTAGAAGCTATGAAATCTTTACTCTGAACAGTCGTATTCTTCATTCTAAATCCCTAGAAACTATGAAATCTTCACTCTGAACAGTCGTATTCTTCATTCTGAATCCCTAGAAACTATGAAACCTTCACTCTGAACAGTCGTTTCTTCATTCTGAATCCCTAGAAGCTATGAAATCTTTACTCTGAACAGTCGTATTCTTCATTCTGAATCCCTAGAAACTATGAAACCTTCACTCTGAACAGTCGTATTCTTCATTCTGAATCCCTAGAAACTATGAAACCTTCACTCTGAACAGTCGTATTCTTCATTCTGAATCCCTAGAATTTATGAAACCTTCACTCTGAACAGTCGTATTCTTCATTCTGAATCCCTAGAAACTATGAAACCTTCACTCTGAACAGTCGTATTCTTCATTCTGAATCCCTAGAAACTATGAAATCTTCACTCTGAACAGTCGTATTCTTCATTCTGAATCCCTAGAAACTATGAAACCTTCACTCTGAACAGTCGTTTTCTTCATTCTGAATCCCTAGAAACTATGAAACCTTTACTCTGAACAGTCGTATTCTTCATTCTGAATCCCTAGAAACTATGAAACCTTCACTCTCAACAATCGTTTTCTTTATTCTGAATCCCTAGAATTTATGAAACCTTCACTCTGAACAGTCGTATTCTTCATTCTGAATCCCTAGAATTATGAAACCTTCACTCTGAACAGTCGTATTCTTCATTCTGAATCCCTAGAAACTATGAAACCTTCACTCTGAACAGTCGTATTCTTCATTCTGAATCCCTAGAAGCTATGAACCTTCACTCTGAACAGTCGTATTCTTCATTCTGAATCCCTAGAATTTATGAAACCTTCACTC
The DNA here is from genome assembly GCF_017562075.2 of Anopheles merus. NCBI lineage: Eukaryota > Metazoa > Arthropoda > Insecta > Diptera > Culicidae > Anopheles > Anopheles merus. Next base: position 15,997 of record NW_024428519.1, on the reverse strand, counting down.
TGAACAGTCGTATTCTTCATTCTGAATCCCTAGAATTTATGAAACCTTCACTCTGAACAGTCGTTTTCTTCATTCTGAATCCCTAGAAACTAAGATATCTTCACTCTGAACAGTCGTTTTCTTCATTCTGAATCCCTAGAAACTATGAAATCTTCACTCTGAACAGTCGTTTTCTTTATTCTGAATCCCTAGAAACTATGCAATCTTCACTCTGAACAGTCGTTTTCTTCATTCTGAATCCCTAGAATTTATGAAATCTTCACTCTGAACAGTCGTATTCTTCATTCTGAATCCCTAGAATTTATGAAATCTTCACTCTGAACAGTCGTTTTCTTCATTCTGAATCCTAAACTATGAAATCTTCACTCTGAACAGTCGCATTCTTCATTCTGAATCCCTAGAAACTATGAAATATTCACTCTGAACAGTCGTATTCTTCATTCTGAATCCCTAGAAACTATGAAACCTTCACTCTGAACTGTCGTTTTCTTCATTCTGAATCCCTAGAAGCTATGAAATCTTTACTCTGAACAGTCGTATTCTTCATTCTGAATCCCTAGAAGCTATGAAACCTTCACTCTGAACAGTCGTATTCTTCATTCTGAATCCCTAGAAACTATGAAACCTTCACTCTGAACAGTCGTATTCTTCATTCTGAATCCCTAGAATTATGAAACCTTCACTCTGAACAGTCGTATTCTTCATTCTGAATCCCTAGAATTTATGAAATCTTCACTCTGAACAGTCGTATTCTTCATTCTGAATCCCTAGAAACTATGAAATCTTTACTCTGAACAGTCGTATTCTTCATTCTGAATCCCTAGAAACTATGAAACCTTCACTCTGAACAGTCGTATTCTTCATTCTGAATCCCTAGAATTTATGAAATCTTCACTCTGAACAGTCGTTTTCTTCATTCTGAATCCCTAGAAACTATGAAACCTTCACTCTGAACAGTCGTTTCTTCATTCTGAATCCCTAGAAGCTATGAAATCTTACTCTGAACAGTCGTATTCTTCATTCTGAATCCCTAGAAGCTATGAAACTTTCACTCTGAACAGTCGTATTCTTCATTCTGAATCCCTAGAATTTATGAAACCTTCACTCTGAACAGTCGTATTCTTCATTCTGAATCCCTAGAAACTATGAAACCTTCACTCTGAACAGTCGTATTCTTCATTCTGAATCCCTAGAATTTATGAAACCTTCACTCTGAACAGTCGTATTCTTCATTCTGAATCCCTAGAAACTATGAAACCTTCACTCTGAACAGTCGTATTCTTCATTCTGAATCCCTAGAAACTATGAAATCTTCACTCTGAACAGTCGTATTCTTCATTCTGAATCCCTAGAAACTATGAAACCTTCACTCTGAACAGTCGTTTTCTTCATTCTGAATCCCTAGAAACTATGAAACCTTCACTCTGAACAGTCGTATTCTTCATTCTGAATCCCTAGAAACTATGAAACCTTCACTCTGAACAGTCGTATTCTTCATTCTGAATCCCTAGAATTTATGAAACCTTCACTCTGAACAGTCGTATTCTTCATTCTGAATCCCTAGAAACTATGAACCTTCACTCTGAACAGTCGTATTCTTCATTCTGAATCCCTAGAATTTATGAAATCTTCACTCTGAACAGTCGTTTTCTTCATTCTGAATCCCTAGAAACTATGAAACCTTCACTCTGAACAGTCGTATTCTTCATTCTGAATCCCTAGAATTTATGAAATCTTCACTCTGAACAGTCGTTTTCTTCATTCTGAATCCCTAGAAACTATGAAACCTTTACTCTGAACAGTCGTATTCTTCATTCTGAATCCCTAGAATTTATGAAATCTTCACTCTGAACAGTCGTTTTCTTCATTCTGAATCCCTAGAAGCTATGAAACCTTTACTCTGAACAGTCGTATTCTTCATTCTGAATCCCTAGAAACTATGAAACCTTCACTCTGAACAGTCGTATTCTTCATTCTGAATCCCTAGAATTTATGAAACCTTCACTCTGAACAGTCGTATTCTTCATTCTGAATCCCTAGAAACTATGAAACCTTCACTCTGAACAGTCGTATTCTTCATTCTGAATCCCTAGAAGCTATGAAACCTTCACTCTGAACAGTCGTATTCTTCATTCTGAATCCCTAGAAACTATGAAACCTTCACTCTGAACAGTCGTATTCTTCATTCTGAATCCCTAGAATTTATGAAACCTTCACTCTGAACAGTCGTATTCTTCATTCTGAATCCCTAGAAACTAAGACATCTTCACTCTCAACAGTCGTATTCTTCATTCTGAATCCCTAGAAACTATGAAACCTTCACTCTGAACAGTCGTATTCTTCATTCTGAATCCCTAGAAACTATGAAACCTTCACTCTCAACAGTCGTTTTCTTTATTCTGAATCCCTAGAAACTATGAAACCTTTACTCTGAACAGTCGTATTCTTCATTCTGAATCCCTAGAAACTATGAAACCTTCACTCTGAACAGTCGTATTCTTCATTCTGAATCCCTAGAATTTATGAAACCTTCACTCTGAACAGTCGTATTCTTCATTCTGAATCCCTAGAAACTATGACACCTTTACTCTGAACAGTCGTATTCTTCATTCTGAATCCCTAGAATTTATGAAATCTTCACTCTGAACAGTCGTTTTCTTCATTCTGAATCCCTAGAAACTATGAAACCTTCACTCTGAACAGTCGTATTCTTCATTCTGAATCCCTAGAATTTATGAAATCTTCACTCTGAACAGTCGTTTTCTTCATTCTGAATCCCTAGAAACTATGAAACCTTCACTCTGAACAGTCGTATTCTTCATTCTGAATCCCTAGAATTTATGAAACCTTCACTCTGAACAGTCGTATTCTTCATTCTGAATCCCTAGAAACTATGAAACCTTTACTCTGAACAGTCGTATTCTTCATTCTGAATCCCTAGAATTTATGAAATCTTCACTCTGAACAGTCGTTTTCTTCATTCTGAATCCCTAGAAGCTATGAAACCTTACTCTGAACAGTCGTATTCTTCATTCTGAATCCCTAGAAACTATGAAACCTTCACTCTGAACAGTCGTATTCTTCATTCTGAATCCCTAGAATTTATGAAACCTTCACTCTGAACAGTCGTATTCTTCATTCTGAATCCCTAGAAACTATGACACCTTCACTCTGAACAGTCGTTTTCTTCATTCTGAATCCCTAGAAACTATGAAACCTTCACTCTGAACAGTCGTATTCTTCATTCTGAATCCCTAGAATTTATGAAATCTTCACTCTGAACAGTCGTTTTTTTCATTCTGAATCCCTAGAAACTATGAAATCTTCACTCTGAACAGTCGTATTCTTCATTCTGAATCCCTAGAAACTATGAAACCTTCACTCTGAACAGTCGTATTCTTCATTCTGAATCCCTAGAATTTATGAAACCTTCACTCTGAACAGTCGTATTCTTCATTCTGAATCCCTAGAAACTATGACACCTTTACTCTGAACAGTCGTATTCTTCATTCTGAATCCCTAGAATTTATGAAATCTTCACTCTGAACAGTCGTTTTCTTCATTCTGAATCCCTAGAAACTATGAAACCTTCACTCTGAACAGTCGTATTCTTCATTCTGAATCCCTAGAATTTATGAAATCTTCACTCTGAACAGTCGTTTTCTTCATTCTGAATCCCTAGAAACTATGAAACCTTCACTCTGAACAGTCGTATTCTTCATTCTGAATCCCTAGAATTATGAAATCTTCACTCTGAACAGTCGTTTTCTTCATTCTGAATCCCTAGAAGCTATGAAACCTTTACTCTGAACAGTCGTATTCTTCATTCTGAATCCCTAGAAACTATGAAACCTTCACTCTGAACAGTCGTATTCTTCATTCTGAATCCCTAGAAACTATGAAACCTTCACTCTGAACAGTCGTATTCTTCATTCTGAATCCCTAGAAACTATGAAACCTTTACTCTGAACAGTCGTATTCTTCATTCTGAATCCCTAGAAACTATGAAACCTTCACTCTGAACAGTCGTATTCTTCATTCTGAATCCCTAGAAACTATGAAACCTTCACTCTGAACAGTCGTATTCTTCATTCTGAATCCCTAGAAACTATGAAACCTTCACTCTGAACAGTCGTATTCTTCATTCTGAATCCCTAGAATTATGAAACCTTCACTCTGAACAGTCGTATTCTTCATTCTGAATCCCTAGAAACTATGAAACCTTTACTCTGAACAGTCGTATTCTTCATTATAAATCCCTAGAATTTATGAAACCTTCACTCTGAACAGTCGTATTCTTCATTCTGAATCCCTAGAAACTATGAAACCTTCACTCTGAACAGTCGTATTCTTCATTCTGAATCCCTAGAAACTATGAAACCTTCACTCTGAACAGTCGTATTCTTCATTCTGAATCCCTAGAATTTATGAAACCTTCACTCTGAACAGTCGTATTCTTCATTCTGAATCCCTAGAACTATGAAACCTTTACTCTGAACAGTCGTATTCTTCATTCTGAATCCCTAGAATTTATGAAACCTTCACTCTGAACAGTCGTATTCTTCATTCTGAATCCCTAGAAACTATGAAACCTTCACTCTGAACAGTCGTATTCTTCATTCTGAATCCCTAAACTATGAAATCTTCACTCTGAACAGTCGTATTCTTCATTCTGAATCCCTAGAAACTATGAAATCTTCACTCTGAACAGTCGTATTCTTCATTCTGAATCCCTAGAAACTATGAAATCTTCACTCTGAACAGTCGTATTCTTCATTCTGAATCCCTAGAAACTATGAAACCTTCACTCTGAACAGTCGTATTCTTCATTCTGAATCCCTAGAATTTATGAAACCTTCACTCTGAACAGTCGTATTCTTCATTCTGAATCCCTAGAAACTATGAAACCTTCACTCTGAACAGTCGTATTCTTCATTCTGAATCCCTAGAAACTATGAAACCTTCACTCTGAACAGTCGTTTTCTTCATTCTGAATCCCTAGAAACTATGAAACCTTCACTCTGAACAGTCGTATTCTTCATTCTGAATCCCTAGAAACTATGAAACCTTCACTCTGAACAGTCGTATTCTTCATTCTGAATCCCTAGAATTTATGAAACCTTCACTCTGAACAGTCGTATTCTTCATTCTGAATCCCTAGAAACTATGAAACCTTTACTCTGAACAGTCGTATTCTTCATTCTGAATCCCTAGAATTTATGAAATCTTCACTCTGAACAGTCGTTTTCTTCATTCTGAATCCCTAGAAACTATGAAACCTTCACTCTGAACAGTCGTATTCTTCATTCTGAATCCCTAGAAACTATGAAATCTTCACTCTGAACAGTCGTTTTTTCATTCTGAATCCCTAGAAACTATGAAATCTTCACTCTGAACAGTCGTTTTTTTCATTCTGAATCCCTAGAAACTATGAAATCTTCACTCTGAACAGTCGTTTTTTTCATTCTGAATCCCTAGAAACTATGAAACCTTCACTCTGAACAGTCGTTTTTCATTCTGAATCCCTAGAAACTATGAAACCTTCACTCTGAACAGTCGTATTCTTCATTCTGAATCCCTAGAATTTATGAAATCTTCACTCTGAACAGTCGTTTTCTTCATTCTGAATCCCTAGAAACTATGAAACCTTCACTCTGAACAGTCGTATTCTTCATTCTGAATCCCTAGAATTTATGAAATCTTCACTCTGAACAGTCGTTTTCTTCATTCTGAATCCCTAGAAACTATGAAACCTTCACTCTGAACAGTCGTATTCTTCATTCTGAATCCCTAGAATTTATGAAATCTTCACTCTGAACAGTCGTTTCTTCATTCTGAATCCCTAGAAACTATGAAACCTTCACTCTGAACAGTCGTATTCTTCATTCTGAATCCCTAGAAACTATGAAATCTTCACTCTGAACAGTCGTATTCTTCATTCTGAATCCCTAGAATTTATGAAATCTTCACTCTGAACAGTCGTTTTTTCATTCTGAATCCCTAGAAACTATGAAATCTTCACTCTGAACAGTCGTATTCTTCATTCTGAATCCCTAGAAACTATGAAACCTTCACTCTGAACAGTCGTATTCTTCATTCTGAATCCCTAGAATTTATGAAACCTTCACTCTGAACAGTCGTATTCTTCATTCTGAATCCCTAGAAACTATGAAACCTTCACTCTGAACAGTCGTATTCTTCATTCTGAATCCCTAGAAACTATGAAATCTTCACTCTGAACAGTCGTTTTCTTCATTCTGAATCCCTAGAAACTATGAAACCTTCACTCTGAACAGTCGTATTCTTCATTCTGAATCCCTAGAATTTATGAAATCTTCACTCTGAACAGTCGTTTTCTTCATTCTGAATCCCTAGAAACTATGAAACCTTCACTCTGAACAGTCGTATTCTTCATTCTGAATCCCTAGAATTTATGAAATCTTCACTCTGAACAGTCGTTTTCTTCATTCTGAATCCCTAGAAACTATGAAACCTTCACTCTGAACAGTCGTATTCTTCATTCTGAATCCCTAGAAACTATGAAATCTTCACTCTGAACAGTCGTTTCTTCATTCTGAATCCCTAGAAACTATGAAACCTTCACTCTGAACAGTCGTATTCTTCATTCTGAATCCCTAGAAACTATGAAATCTTCACTCTGAACAGTCGTATTCTTCATTCTGAATCCCTAGAATTTATGAAATCTTCACTCTGAACAGTCGTTTTTTTCATTCTGAATCCCTAGAAACTATGAAATCTTCACTCTGAACAGTCGTATTCTTCATTCTGAATCCCTAGAAACTATGAAACCTTCACTCTGAACAGTCGTATTCTTCATTCTGAATCCCTAGAAACTATGAAACCTTCACTCTGAACAGTCGTATTCTTCATTCTGAATCCCTAGAAACTATGAAACCTTCACTCTGAACAGTCGTATTCTTCATTCTGAATCCCTAGAATTTATGAAATCTTCACTCTGAACAGTCGTTTTCTTCATTCTGAATCCCTAGAAACTATGAAACCTTCACTCTGAACAGTCGTATTCTTCATTCTGAATCCCTAGAATTTATGAAATCTTCACTCTGAACAGTCGTTTTCTTCATTCTGAATCCCTAGAAACTATGAAACCTTCACTCTGAACAGTCGTATTCTTCATTCTGAATCCCTAGAATTATGAAATCTTCACTCTGAACAGTCGTATTCTTCATTCTGAATCCCTAGAATTTATGAAATCTTCACTCTGAACAGTCGTTTTTTTCATTCTGAATCCCTAGAAACTATGAAATCTTCACTCTGAACAGTCGTATTCTTCATTCTGAATCCCTAGAAACTATGAAACCTTCACTCTGAACAGTCGTATTCTTCATTCTGAATCCCTAGAATTTATGAAACCTTCACTCTGAACAGTCGTATTCTTCATTCTGAATCCCTAGAAACTATGAAACCTTCACTCTGAACAGTCGTATTCTTCATTCTGAATCCCTAGAATTTATGAAATCTTCACTCTGAACAGTCGTTTCTTCATTCTGAATCCCTAGAAACTATGAAACCTTCACTCTGAACAGTCGTATTCTTCATTCTGAATCCCTAGAATTTATGAAATCTTCACTCTGAACAGTCGTTTTCTTCATTCTGAATCCCTAGAAACTATGAAACCTTCACTCTGAACAGTCGTATTCTTCATTCTGAATCCCTAGAAGCTATGAAATCTTCACTCTGAACAGTCGTATTCTTCATTCTGAATCCCTAGAATTTATGAAATCTTCACTCTGAACAGTCGTTTTTCTTCATTCTGAATCCCTAGAAACTATGAAATCTTCACTCTGAACAGTCGTATTCTTCATTCTGAATCCCTAGAAACTATGAAACCTTCACTCTGAACAGTCGTATTCTTCATTCTGAATCCCTAGAAACTATGAAACCTTCACTCTGAACAGTCGTATTCTTCATTCTGAATCCCTAGAAACTATGAAACCTTCACTCTGAACAGTCGTATTCTTCATTCTGAATCCCTAGAATTATGATCTTCACTCTGAACAGTCGTTTCTTCATTCTGAATCCCTAGAAACTATGAAACCTTCACTCTGAACAGTCGTATTCTTCATTCTGAATCCCTAGAATTTATGAAATCTTCACTCTGAACAGTCGTATTCTTCATTCTGAATCCCCTAGAAACTATGAAACCTTCACTCTGAACAGTCGTATTCTTCATTCTGAATCCCTAGAATTTATGAATCCTTCACTCTGAACAGTCGTTTTCTTCATTCTGAATCCCTAGAAACTATGAAACCTTCACTCTGAACAGTCGTATTCTTCATTCTGAATCCCTAGAATTTATGAAATCTTCACTCTGAACAGTCGTTTCTTCATTCTGAATCCCTAGAAACTATGAAACCTTCACTCTGAACAGTCGTATTCTTCATTCTGAATCCCTAGAAACTATGAAATCTTTACTCTGAACAGTCGTATTCTTCATTCTGAATCCCTAGAATTTATGAAATCTTCACTCTGAACAGTCGTTTTTTTCATTCTGAATCCCTAGAAACTATGAAATCTTCACTCTGAACAGTCGTATTCTTCATTCTGAATCCCTAGAAACTATGAAACCTTCACTCTGAACAGTCGTATTCTTCATTCTGAATCCCTAGAATTTATGAAATCTTCACTCTGAACAGTCGTTTCTTCATTCTGAATCCCTAAAACTATGAAACCTTCACTCTGAACAGTCGTATTCTTCATTCTGAATCCCTAGAATTTATGAATCTTCACTCTGAACAGTCGTTTTCTTCATTCTGAATCCCTAGAAACTATGAAACCTTCACTCTGAACAGTCGTATTCTTCATTCTGAATCCCTAGAATTATGAAATCTTCACTCTGAACAGTCGTTTTCTTCTTTTCTGAATCCCTAGAAACTATGAAACCTTCACTCTGAACAGTCGTATTCTCATTCTGAATCCCTAGAATTTATGAAATCTTCACTCTGAACAGTCGTTTTCTTCATTCTGAATCCCTAGAAACTATGAAACCTTCACTCTGAACAGTCGTATTCTTCATTCTGAATCCCTAGAAACTATGAAATCTTCACTCTGAACAGTCGTTATTCTTCATTCTGAATCCCTAGAATTTATGAAATCTTCACTCTGAACAGTCGTATTCTTCATTCTGAATCCCTAGAAACTATGAAATCTTCACTCTGAACAGTCGTATTCTTCATTCTGAATCCCTAGAAACTATGAAACCTTCACTCTGAACAGTCGTACTTCATTCTGAATCCCTAAACTTATGAAACCTTCACTCTGAACAGTCGTATTCTTCATTCTGAATCCCTAGAACTATGAAACCTTCACTCTGAACAGTCGTATTCTTCATTCTGAATCCCTAGAATTTATGAAACTTCACTCTGAACAGTCGTTTTCTTCATTCTGAATCCCTAGAAACTATGAAACCTTCACTCTGAACAGTCGTATTCTTCATTCTGAATCCCTAGAAACTATGAAACTTTACTCTCTGAACAGTCGTATTCTTCATTCTGAATCCCTAACTTTATGAAATCTTCACTCTGAACAGTCGTTTTTTCATTCTGAATCCCTAGAAACTATGAAATCTTCACTCTGAACAGTCGTATTCTTCATTCTGAATCCCTAGAAACTATGAACCTTCACTCTGAACAGTCGTATTCTTCATTCTGAATCCCTAGAAACTATGAAACCTTCACTCTGAACAGTCGTTTCTTCATTCTGAATCCCTAGAATTTATGAAATCTTCACTCTGAACAGTCGTATTCTTCATTCTGAATCCCTAGAAACTATGAAACCTTCACTCTGAACAGTCGTATTCTTCATTCTGATCCCTAGAAACTATGAAATCTTCACTCTGAACAGTCGTTTTTTTCATTCTGAATCCCTAGAAACTATGAAATCTTCACTCTGAACAGTCGTATTCTTCATTCTGAATCCCTAGAATTATGAAACCTTCACTCTGAACAGTCGTATTCTTCATTCTGAATCCCTAGAAACTATGAAACCTTCACTCTGAACAGTCGTATTCTTCATTCTGAATCCCTAGAATTTATGAAATCTTCACTCTGAACAGTCGTTTTCTTCATTCTGAATCCCTAGAAACTATGAAACCTTCACTCTGAACAGTCGTATTCTTCATTCTGAATCCCTAGAAACTATGAAATCTCCACTCTGAACAGTCGTTTTCTTCATTCTGAATCCCTAGAAACTATGAAATCTTCACTCTGAACAGTCGTTTTCTTCATTCTGAATCCCTAGAATTTATGAATCTTCACTCTGACAGAACAGTCGTTTTCTTCATTCTGAATCCCTAGAAACTATGAAACCTTCACTCTGAACAGTCGTATTCTTCATTCTGAATCCCTAGAATTTATGAAATCTTCTCACTCTGACAGTCGTATTTCTTCATTCTGAATCCTAGAAACTATGAAACCTTCACTCTGAACAGTCGTATTCTTCATTCTGAATCCCTAGAAACTATGAAATTTACTCTGAACAGTCGTATTCTTCATTCTGAATCCCTAGAACTTATGAAATCTTCACTCTGAACAGTCGTTTTTTTCATTCTGAATCCCTAGAAACTATGAATCTTCACTCTGAACAGTCGTATTCTTCATTCTGAATCCCTAGAAACTATGAAACCTTCACTCTGAACAGTCGTATTCTTCATTCTGAATCCCGAGATTTATGAAACTTCACTCTGAACAGTCGTATTCTTCATTCTGAATCCCTAGAAACTATGAACCTTCACTCTGAACAGTCGTATTCTTCATTCTGAATCCCTAGAAACTATGAAACCTTCACTCTGAACAGTCGTTTTCTTCATTCTGAATCCCTAGAAACTATGAAACCTTCACTCTGAACAGTCGTATTCTTCATTCTGAATCCCTAGAAACTATGAATCTTCACTCTGAACAGTCGTTTTCTTCATTCTGAATCCCTAGAAACTATGAAATCTTCACTCTGAACAGTCGTATTCTTCATTCTGAATCCTAGAAACTATGAAATCTTCACTCTGAACAGTCGTTTTTTTTTCTTCATTCTGACCCTAGAAACTATGAAACCTTCACTCTGAACAGTCGTATTCTTCATTCTGAATCCTAGAAACTATGAAACCTTCACTCTGAACAGTCGTATTCTTCATTCTGAATCCCTAGAATTTATGAAACCTTCACTCTGAACAGTCGTATTCTTCATTCTGAATCCCTAGAAACTATGAAACCTTTACTCTGAACAGTCGTATTCTTCATTCTGAATCCCTAGAAACTATGAACCTTCACTCTGAACAGTCGTTTCTTCATTCTGAATCCCTAGAAACTATGAAACCTTCACTCTGAACAGTCGTATTCTTCATTCTGAATCCCTAGAAACTATGAAATCTTCACTCTGAACAGTCGTATTCTTCATTCTGAATCCCTAGAAACTATGAAATCTTCACTCTGAACAGTCGTATTCTTCATCTGAATCCCTAGAAACTATGAAACCTTCACTCTGAACAGTCGTATTCTTCATTCTGAATCCCTAGAAACTATGAAACCTTCACTCTGAACAGTCGTTTCTTCATTCTGAATCCCTAGAAACTATGAAACCTTACTCTGAACAGTCGTATTCTTCATTCTGAATCCCTAGAAACTATGAAACCTTCACTCTGAACAGTCGTATTCTTCATTCTGAATCCCTAGAATTTATGAAACCTTCACTCTGAACAGTCGTATTCTTCATTCTGAATCCCTAGAAACTATGAAACCTTCACTCTGAACAGTCGTATTCTTCATTCTGAATCCCTAGAATTTATGAAATCTTCACTCTGAACAGTCGTATTTTTCATTCTGAATCCCTAGAAGCTATGAAACCTTCACTCTGAACAGTCGTATTCTTCATTCTGAATCCCTAGAAAATAAGATATCTTCACTCTGAACAGCCGTTTTCTTCATTCTGAATCCCTAGAAACTATGAAACCTTCACTCTGAACAGTCGTATTCTTCATTCTGAATCCCTAGAAATATGAATCTTCACTCTGAACAGTCTTGTCTTCATTCTGAATCCCTAGAAACTATGAAACCTTCACTCTGAACAGTCGTATTCTTCATTCTGAATCCCTAGAAACTATGAAATCTTCACTCTGAACAGTCGTATTCTTCATTCTGAATCCGTAGAAACTATGAAATGTTTACTCTGAACAGTCGTATTCTTCATTCTGAATCCGTAGAAACTATGAAATCTTCACTCTGAACAGTCGTATTCTTCATTCTGAATCCCTAGAAACTATGAAATCTTCACTCTGAACAGTCGTATTCTTCATTCTGAATCCCTAGAAACTATGAAACCTTCACTCTGAACAGTCGTATTCTTCATTCTGAATCCCTAGAAACTATGAAACCTTCACTCTGAACAGTCGTATTCTTCATTCTGAATCCCTAGAAACTATGAAATCTTCACTCTGAACAGTCGTATTCTTCATTCATTCTGAATCCCTAAAACTATGAAACCTTCACTCTGAACAGTCGTTTTCTTCTTCATTCTGAATCCCTAGAAACTATGAAACCTTCACTCTGAACAGTCGTATTCTTCATTCTGAATCCCTAGAAACTATGAAACCTTCACTCTGAACAGTCTTATTCTTCATTCTAAATCCCCAGAAACTATGAAATCTTCACTCTGAACAGTCGTATTCTTCATTCTGAATCCCTAGAATTTATGAAACCTTCACTCTGAACAGTCGTATTCTTCATTCTGAATCCCTAGAAACTATGAAACTTCACTCTGAACAGTCGTATTCTTCATTTCTGAATCCCTAGAATTTATGAAATCTTCACTCTGAACAGTCGTTTTCTTCATTCTGAATCCCTAGAAACTATGAAACCTTCACTCTGAACAGTCGTATTCTTCATTCTGAATCCTAGAATTATGAAATCTTCACTCTGAACAGTCGTTTTCTTCATTCTGAATCCCTAGAAACTATGAAACCTTCACTCTGAACAGTCGTATTCTTCATTCTGAATCCCTAGAATTTATGAAACCTTCACTCTGAACAGTCGTATTCTTCATTCTGAATCCCTAGAAACTATGAAACCTTTACTCTGAACAGTCGTATTCTTCATTCTGAATCCCTAGAATTTATGAAATCTTCACTCTGAACAGTCGTTTTCTTCATTCTGAATCCCTAGAAACTATTAAACCTTCACTCTGAACAGTCGTATTCTTCATTCTGAATCCCTAGAAACTATGAACCTTCACTCTGAACAGTCGTATTCTTCATTCTGAATCCCTAGAAACTATGAAACCTTCACTCTGAACAGTCGTATTCTTCATTCTGAATCCCTAGAAACTATGAAACCTTCACTCTGAACAGTCGTATTCTTCATTCTGAATCCCTAGAAACTATGAATCTTCACTCTGAACAGTCGTATTCTTCATTCTGAATCCCTAGAAACTATGAAATCTTCACTCTGAACAGTCGTTTTTTTTTTCATTCTGAATCCCTAGAAACTATGAAATCTTCACTCTGAACAGTCGTATTCTTCATTCTGAATCCCTAGAAACTATGAAACCTTCACTCTGAACAGTCGTTTTCTTCATTCTGAATCCCTAGAATTATGAAACCTTCACTCTGAACAGTCGTTTTCTTCATTCTGAATCCCTAGAAACTATGAAACCTTCACTCTGAACAGTCGTATTCTTCATTCTGAATCCCTAGAATTTATGATCTTCACTCTGAACAGTCGTTTTCTTCATTCTGAATCCCTAGAAACTATGAAACCTTCACTCTGAACAGTCGTATTCTTCATTCTGAATCCCTAGAAACTATGAAATCTTCACTCTGAACAGTCGTATTCTTCATTCTGAATCCCTAGAAACTATGAAATCTTCACTCTGAACAGTCGTTTTTTTCATTCTGAATCCCTAGAAACTATGAAATCTTCACTCTGAACAGTCGTATTCTTCATTCTGAATCCCTAGAAACTATGAACCTTCACTCTGAACAGTCGTATTCTTCATTCTGAATCCCTAGAATTTATGAAACCTTCACTCTGAACAGTCGTATTCTTCATTCTGAATCCCTAGAAACTATGAAACCTTCACTCTGAACAGTCGTATTCTTCATTCTGAATCCCTAGAAACTATGAAATCTTCACTCTGAACAGTCGTTTTCTTCATTCTGAATCCCTAGAAACTATGAAACCTTCACTCTGAACAGTCGTATTCTTCATTCTGAATCCCTAGAATTTATGAAATCTTCACTCTGAACAGTCGTTTTCTTCATTCTGAATCCCTAGAAACTATGAAACCTTCACTCTGAACAGTCGTATTCTTCATTCTGAATCCCTAGAATTTATGAAATCTCACTCTGAACAGTCGTTTTCTTCATTCTGAATCCCTAGAAACTATGAAACCTTTACTCTGAACAGTCGTATTCTTCATTCTGAATCCCTAGAAACTATGAAACCTTCACTCTGAACAGTCGTATTCTTCATTCTGAATCCCTAGAAACTATGAAACCTTCACTCTGAACAGTCGTATTCTTCATTCTGAATCCCTAGAACTATGAAACCTTCACTCTGAACAGTCGTATTCTTCATTCTGAATCCCTAGAAACTATGAAACCTTCACTCTGAACAGTCGTATTCTTCATTCTGAATCCCTAGAAACTATGAAACCTTCACTCTGAACAGTCGTATTCTTCATTCTGAATCCCTAGAATTTATGAAACCTTCACTCTGAACAGTCGTATTCTTCATTCTGAATCCCTAGAAACTATGAAATCTTCACTCTGAACAGTCGTATTCTTCATTCTGAATCCCTAGAAACTATGAAACCTTCACTCTGAACAGTCGTTTTCTTCATTCTGAATCCCTAGAAACTATGAAACCTTCACTCTGAACAGTCGTTTCTTATCTGAATCCCTAGAAACTATGAAACCTTCACTCTGAACAGTCGTATTCTTCATTCTGAATCCCTAGAAACTATGAAACCTTCACTCTGAACAGTCGTATTCTTCATTCTGAATCCCTAGAAACTATGAAACCTTCACTCTGAACAGTCGTATTCTTCATTCTGAATCCTAGAAACTATGAAACCTTCACTCTGAACAGTCGTATTCTTCATTCTGAATCCCTAGAATTTATGAAATCTTCACTCTGAACAGTCGTTTTCTTCATTCTGAATCCCTAGAAACTATGAAACCTTCACTCTGAACAGTCGTATTCTTCATTCTGAATCCCTAGAATTTATGAAATCTTCACTCTGAACAGTCGTTTTCTTCTTCATTCTGAATCCCTAGAAACTATGAACCTTCACTCTGAACAGTCGTATTCTTCATTCTGAATCCCTAGAATTTATGAAACCTTCACTCTGAACAGTCGTATTCTTCATTCTGAATCCCTAGAAACTATGAACCTTTACTCTGAACAGTCGTATTCTTCATTCTGAATCCCTAGAATTATGAAATCTTCACTCTGAACAGTCGTTTTCTTCATTCTGAATCCCTAGAAACTATGAAACCTTTACTCTGAACAGTCGTATTCTTCATTCTGAATCCCTAGAAACTATGAAACCTTCACTCTGAACAGTCGTATTCTTCATTCTGAATCCCTAGAATTTATGAAACCTTCACTCTGAACAGTCGTATTCTTCATTCTGAATCCCTAGAAACTATGAAACCTTCACTCTGAACAGTCGTTTTCTTCATTCTGAATCCCTAGAAACTATGAAACCTTCACTCTGAACAGTCGTATTCTTCATTCTGAATCCCTAGAATTTATGAAATCTTCACTCTGAACAGTCGTTTTCTTCATTCTGAATCCCTAGAAACTATGAAACCTTCACTCTGAACAGTCGTATTCTTCATTCTGAATCCCTAGAAACTATGAA
The DNA here is from genome assembly GCF_017562075.2 of Anopheles merus. Classification (NCBI taxonomy): domain Eukaryota; kingdom Metazoa; phylum Arthropoda; class Insecta; order Diptera; family Culicidae; genus Anopheles; species Anopheles merus. The sequence continues at coordinate 106 of NW_024428519.1, read as the reverse complement.
ATCTTCACTCTGAACAGTCGTTTCTTCATTCTGAATCCCTAGAATTTATGAAACTCTTCACTCTGAACAGTCGTTTTTTCATTCTGAATCCCTAGAAACTATGAAA
>NW_024428518.1:20000-26087 GCF_017562075.2 Anopheles merus | reverse complement strand
TTGACACTTGCAATTGATAATTAATTATACTCAACATTTAAATTAAATAAACTCACTTTTACTCAAGGGTTCTTAAATACTTTCATTAAATACTTTACTACTTTTATCTGCCGGCCCGATCCCACAAGAACGATTTAATAAACAATAACAAAAGATTAAAAATCAATTATACTTTTAAAGCCATACTCCATAAATAATTCTCATATTAGTTGACTCAATATTTTAATTATCCATGCAGACCTTATATTCAATTTAAACTAAATCCTATTTTATTATTGCTTTGCTTATCATTATATTCATTCAAAGTAGAACTCTATATTTAAATTTAAAGATCCATCCTAACAAAATTTCAAAACTCTCGTAAAGCTAACAAAATAATCTCCAATAACGGAGCATAGAGCAGGTGACCGAAACCCATTTACCTGTAACCCGTAGCATAGCCAAAATAGAACGGGGGAAAATTCCCATTTTACCTGTAACGTTGAAGCACACACGTCTCCTCACGTAGTTTGTCACTTTTAAGCATTCCTAAATTTCATTCATTTCATTCATTTCATTCAAATCTCAAAATTTTGAAATAACTAAAATTCTGAAGAATAAATTTAATACACCAAGCCTTCCGCGATAATAATAATATTTACACTAGTTCAGTTACTTTCCGTTGGCAATTTTATTTCAATTAAATCATTTAAATATTATTTTATTCTTTATAAATATATAAACAAATATATATAATTTAAACAAGTCATTCATTAATAATATATTGACATCGCCTTCAGCGCAATAATACACAAATATATATTCTTGCTTTTAATTTCATTGCTTCATCATTTTTAAGCATAATTTCCATTACAAGCCATTTAAATCATTTCCCTTCACACCCAATATTAATTCCACTTGACATTAGTTTCAATCTAAATTCATTTCCAAATAGAAATTTATTTAATCACGTAGTTATTATTTTCATCCCGGTCCTCTGCATGTTTATTAAAAAATAAATTAGTTTTTCGATTTGAATAGTTTTTAAATTAATTAAATAGATTTATTTACATTATCAAATTAACAGCTGACCACTTGACATCAAACGTTGACACATTATCAAATTGACAGCTCAATATTTCTGACAATTGACGTCGCTTCGACATTTAAATTGGTTGACAGTTATTACTTAAATTAATTAACAGTCGTAACGGAAAATTTAATAATATTCAAACATTTAATTTAAATTTAACTCACTTTTGCTTAAAAATTCTAAATTATTAAATTAAAATAATTCATATAAATAAATTTTTTTGCTGGCATCCTTAATAATTAACATATTTACATTATTAATATCCAAAATCACTTGATTGACAATAGAATTTATAAATTAACTCCTAATTTTTTTGAATAATCATCATAACACTTGAAACATTTCTTTTAAATATCCACATAGAAATTATATTCGATTTAAATTAATTATTATTAATTCCTTGCCGATTTCTAACATCTTCATATTTAATTAAACCGTTTGGTTAGATTTATATCAGCACTCTTGACATAAAACGTCATTTTCATTTGACAATAAACAATTCTGACATCTTTTTTACACCTGACATTGACATTAAATAGACTGACAGCTTTTTAAATAAAACAATCTTAATTTTCAATTTATTAAGCTTGATACCTTATAAAATAATTATCGGAATTCCTTCCCCCCTTCTTACCACTCAAAAAAAAAAAAAAAGAGCCCCCTTCACTTTTATTTAACTTAAATCCAATCGAAATTACTTATACACTCTCTCAATGTATTCTTTGACATTTAAATAATTGATGCTATTCAGCATTCAATGCTAACTCAATTTAAATTTCCTTGTTTGTTACAATATTATAATTTTTAAAATAGCTTCTGTTTAATTTAATAACAAACGTGACATTAAATTTTCGACCTTTGACAATTGACCCTAGACAATTGACAACCAATAATAATTTGTTCAATTGACACTTAATCAGGCCTGACAAATTAATTAATTACGTGACTGACATTTACATTAAACGTTCAATAACACCGACAAAAACTATTGACAGTTTATATACAGCGCGAAATCTATTGACATCTCGCGTCAAAACACGACAATTATTTTAATTTTCCGTCTTAATAATAATAACTTAACATTAAAATCCCTCCTGATTCGACACTCCGTAGTTACATTATCCCAAAAGTAGTCTAAATAATTCAATCAATTAATTAAAATTTGCCAGTCCCTTTAGAAAATCAGTAGACAGTCAAAAATAACTCCATAGAAATTAACCATAGAAATTAACGGTAGAAAAATGGTGATGAATACACGCTCCACTTTACTTCGTAGAAATAGTCCCTCAAAGGCAGGAACCAGTAGATATTCCACCCGCCGTAGCTCACTGGGAACGATGTCCCCGTCTAAGGCTTCGGCCACCAGCTTTGGTAGACGGGCATCAACAAACCAGCTGATAGCCCCCAAGGCGATGGCACCTGCCCTACGAAGAGCTTCTTCGGTAGAGGTGGAGGGGAAAGCAAAAAGGGTATCTGTTCTCCCGCAGATCGCGGAAGACAGCCAAGGGGAGGGTTCCAAGGCAGGGCAAACATATGACAGGAAATTTTTCGCAACTGCATATCCAGCAGATTCCAATCCCATGGGCCCATTGCAGAAAGCAAAACATGAGCTCATGCTGTTTATCAGGGACACCGTGAAGCACAGGGCTATTTTAGCAAAAACGCCTCAATTCTCCGATTGGGAACAGCGTATAGGCTCAGTATTGGCCCTGTTGCACAACCTTCCAGCATTTTGGCTAGGGGAGGCCGGGTCAGGAATTGATGTGGGAACGGGAACAGAGGATCTTGTGGTGGAGGATCCGGTTGTGGAGCAAGACTTGGGGCCTTTGGCAGGCCCTAATCAGGATCAGCAACCGGGTTCCATTCCCTTGAATGAGTCGGACGTCACCAAATTCTTCACTGTTTTTGGGGGAATCATGCGGGAGATGTATGACATAATAGTTAGGGAAAACGAGGCCAAGACAGCAGGAAATAAGGAACAGGGACAACAGTTGGCAGGTCAAGGAGGGAAAAATAGCAAGAAAAAGGGAAAGGGTGGGAAGGGGGAAAATAGTAAGGTTGTTGCGGCAGAGGAACCGTTGGCAGGGGAAATTTTTTCAAGTGACCAGGGATCTGGACCACAAGGGGGGCAAGAGGGGGCGCAAGAATGGCGGACGGTAAAGGGAAAGACTGCCGTGCGCCGGGAGAGGAGGAAGAGGAAGAAGCAGCGTGAAGCTGAGCAAGCAGCCAGCCTCGCCGCAAATACCCAACCTTCTGCTTCCCAACCCAAGCAAAAGCCGGCACCTGCCTTTAATCCCAGGGCTGGCAGAATGCCAAATGCCATTGAACTTGAATCAATTGGGGGATTCAAGTACGCGGACATGATGCCAATCCTTAGGGAAACGGTGAAAAAGGAGGATGTGCAGAGAATCCGCACAAACTTCAAGGGTCATCTACTCCTGGAATTAGCACCATTGTCGCACCAGGAAACGATGACCCTTTGGAGAGAGGTGTCCAAAGCTCTTGACGGCAAAGCCAAATGCCGACCGCGGACACCCTCAGTGCGGGTGAACTGCACCAACATTCCGCCTGGCACTTCATCCGAAGAAATTTCTTCGGAAATGAGTGCCGCGTTGGGCGTTGAAATTTTCAGCGACCAAATCACGACCGTAAAAACGCATTACGGTACGTTGGTCGCATTTTTCGATTGCCCAGCAATAGCGGTCACCGACCAGGCCCTTGCGAGGCAGTACACGGTTGGTTTCAGCAAATGCTGCAGGCTTCGGCTATTGGAACGCCGGCGGCAATGCTACCGGTGCTACGAATACGGGCATACTGCTGCCCGCTGCCGTGGCAAGGACCGTAGTAGCAAATGCCACCGTTGCGCAGAAGATAAGCACGAGGGTCCGTGCACTAGGGAGCGGAAGTGCTTGGGATGCCAGGGTCCGGATGCAATCGGGCACTCGCTGGGCCAGCGCAGTTGCCGCTACTTTGGAAAGGTAACCCCACAGCCCAGTCATGATTAGAGTGTTCCAACAGAACCTCAATCATGACCAAATGGCCCAAGACTTGCTTTTGCAAAGTGCTCGTGCCGAGGGTTGTGACATTTTGATTCTCTCGGACCCCTATTGGGTGCCGAGTAATAACAGCAATTGGGTTACCGATACCACTGGCCGGGTTGCAGTGGTATCAGTTGGGGATTATCCTTTTCAGCGCATCATTGACAACCAACGCGAGGACTTCGTTGTGGTCGAGATGCGGGGAATTGTTTTCTGCTCCGTTTACCTACCACCCGTGGGTTCCGATTTGACTGTCGAGGAATACAAACGCAAATGGACCGAAATTGTGTCTGTACTCCCACGGAATCGGGACACCGTGATCGGGGGTGACGTAAACGCCTGGTCAGGTGCATGGGGGATGGAGCGAAGGCCAAACGATGGGGAAAGGGTATCTAGGGGGGGAGTTGTGATGGACGCGGCGGCTGCTTTGGGATTGGTTCTCCTAAACCAGGGCAACCAGAGCACTTGGATGGGGGGAAATGGCCGCAACTCCATAGTGGACGTGTCGTTTTGCAGCCCCTCTTTGGTAGGGGAAAATAATTGGCGCGTTTGTGACGAAACCCCAAGTGACCACAATACTATTAAGTTTGTGGTCGGCAGGGTTCCGAGACAGCGTGCCAATAACGTGGGACACTCAGCAGTGAATGGGGGAAGGTGGTCCACAAGATTCTTCGACAAGGATTTGTTCGTTGAAATCTTGAGGGACCAGGACATTTTTGGGCATGTTGCTACGGCAGAGGAGCTGACCCAGGCCATTACGGTGGCTTGTGATGGCACCATGCCTAGGCAACCCCCAAGGCGACAGGGCCGGCGTCCAGTTTATTGGTGGACGTCCGAGATTGATCGGTTGCGCAGCCATTTTCATGGAATGAAACGGCGGTTCAACCGGGCCCGGACCGAGGAGCAGCGCGAGGAAAGGCGTCAAATGAAGTCGGACGCACGCGCTGCCCTGGAACGGGCCGTCAAGCTCAGCAAGGACCAACACAAGCAGGATCTGCCGGAACAATTGGAACCGCACGGCTTTGGCCCTGCGTACCAAATCCGCAAGCAGCAGTGGGAAGGAGCTCGGGTTCCGATGGAACGGGATGCTAATAAGCTCCAGTTCATCGTGAATGAGCTCTTTCCCGAGCGTCCCCCGATGGAGTGGCCCGAGACGGAAGTAGGTGGGGATCCGATGGATCCGGTCTCGGAGGAGGAGTTGGCGGAAGAGTTGAAGGAGATTGCCCGCTCACTCAACCCCAAGAAAGCTCCAGGGGACGACAATATTCCAAACATGGCTGCAGCTGCGGCAATTATGGCTTTTCCTGCCGTTTTTGCCAAAAGCTATAAGCAGCTACTGGAGGCAGGCACTTTCCCCGACGCATGGAAGCGGCAGCAACTGGTGCTGCTTACCAAGTCGGGGAAACCACCTGGGGAGCCCTCGTCATACCGGCCCATTTGCTTGCTGAGTGTGTTGGGGAAAATTTTGGAGCGGTTGATTCAGCGGAGGCTGACAACCCACCTGGAGTCAACTGGGGGACTTTCGGATGCCCAATACGGTTTCCGTAAAGGGCGTTCGACCGTGGATGCCATCACTCGGGTGATGGATAACGGGAAAGTCGCTCTTGATAAAAAGCGAAAGGGGGATCGCCTCTGTGCGGTGGTAACGGTGGACGTCCGGAATGCCTTCAACTCGGCAAACTGGACAGCGATCGGCCAAGCTCTGCAGCGTAAAAACACTCCGCCTTATTTGCAGGCGTTGCTGCGGAACTATTTTATTGGCCGAACGCTCCACTACGATACGGATGAAGGAGTAGTGTCGAGGACTGTATCTGCTGGCGTTCCTCAGGGTTCGGTTCTAGGACCAACACTGTGGAACGTCATGTATGACGACCTACTCCGCTTGCCGCTCGAAGGACTACGAGCGGACATCATCGGGTTTGCTGACGACGTGGCCTTCACATTTTTGGGAAGGACCACGGAACAGGTCAGCGCGTT
>NW_024428518.1:0-15000 GCF_017562075.2 Anopheles merus | reverse complement strand
CACGGTTCCGAAAATTACGCCTGAAAGTATGCAATTTGGTGCTACCCTAGGGAACTTGTATGGGGAAGCCTACCTACGCGTGTCGCACGTTGCAAGTTGCATGGTCGTCGATCAGAGGCATGCAAAAGCACCTATCTAGGGGAATTACTCTACGTTCTAGTAGCTAGTGCGATTTTCCGGTCCAGCACGGCAGTACGCCTGCATGCATACAATCCATGTACCAACCATGTACCTAGGCGTTGGTCAGTAGCTTTTGGCGCCACATGGAGAAAGTATTCGAGTTCAGATTTCTGGGACTTAGCGTATTTTTCAAAACTATTAATGGAAATTAAACTATAAATGGGTCTCAAGCTAGGCGTTGCTCAGTAGCTTTTGGCGCAACATGGAGGAAGTATTCGAGTTCAGATTTCTGGGACTTAGCGTATTTTTCAAAACTATTAATGGAAATTAAACTATAAATGGGTCTCAAGCTAGGCGTTGGTCAGTAGCTTTTGGCGCAACATGGAGGAAGTATTCGAGTTCAGATTTCTGGGACTTAGCGTATTTTTCAAAACTATTAATGGAAATTAAACTATAAATGGGTCTCAAGCTAGGCGTTGGTCAGTAGCTTTTGGCGCAACATGGAGGAAGTATTCGAGTTCAGATTTCTGGGACTTAGCGTATTTTTCAATCATATTAAACCGAATCAAACATAAAAATGATGAAACCTACACGACGTTCCTAGGTTATGAACGAAAAGTGACGATTTAGTGCCGGTCAGGATAGCCGTGCACCAAAATTGTGTACCGATCAGGGAAAGTACAACACGGAGGGCGCAGCCCGAGCGTACGCGTTCATGGATGTCCATGTTGGTACAAGTTGCCGGTCAGGATAGCCGTGCACCAAAATTGTGTACCGATCAGGGAAAGTACAACACGGAGGGCGCAGCCCGAGCGTACGCGTTCATGGATGTCCATGTTGGTACAAGTTGCCGGTCAGGATAGCCGTGCACCAAAATTGTGTACCGATCAGGGAAAGTACAACACGGAGGGCGCAGCCCGAGCGTACGCGTTCATGGATGTCCATGTTGGTACAAGTTGCCGGTCAGGATAGCCGTGCACCAAAATTGTGTACCGATCAGGGAAAGTACAACACGGAGGGCGCAGCCCGAGCGTACGCGTTCATGGATGTCCATGTTGGTACAAGTTGCCGGTCAGGATAGCCGTGCACCAAAATTGTGTACCGATCAGGGAAAGTACAACACGGAGGGCGCAGCCCGAGCGTACGCGTTCATGGATGTCCATGTTGGTACAAGTTGCCGGTCAGGATAGCCGTGCACCAAAATTGTGTACCGATCAGGGAAAGTACAACACGGAGGGCGCAGCCCGAGCGTACGCGTTCATGGATGTCCATGTTGGTACAAGTTGCCGGTCAGGATAGCCGTGCACCAAAATTGTGTACCGATCAGGGAAAGTACAACACGGAGGGCGCAGCCCGAGCGTACGCGTTCATGGATGTCCATGTTGGTACAAGTTGCCGGTCAGGATAGCCGTGCACCAAAATTGTGTACCGATCAGGGAAAGTACACTACGTTCCTTTGACTTGGGTGAAAAGTGTTGATAAAGTGCCGGATAGGATAGACGGTGGCTTATCGTACACATCACAAACAAAAACCCCTTAGTGAGCAGTAGCAAGTGTCGATGGAACAAAGCGAAGGCAATACAAACTGATCAAGTACAATAAAGAACGCTACGTACTAGGACTTCTGTCCAAGAATGGTGTCCGCGACGGGAGGGCAATGGTCGAGCAAGCAGGTTTCCCTAGTAAACCTTGTATGGTAAACATACCCAAGCGTGTCCGTATGCACGCAACGATAGTCACGAACGGGCACATACCTAGGGAAAGTACTCTACGTACTAGGACTTCTGTCCAAGAATGGTGTCCGCGACGGTCGGGGAAGCAGGTTACTTATCATGGCAAACAAGTTAAATAGCTACCTTAAGAGAACGAAAGTTACTGTGGATGGAACAAAACGTGTGCCTAGAATTCCTTCCTGGTTTCCCTAGTAAACCTTGTATGGTAAACATACCCAAGCGTGTCCGTATGCACGCAACGATAGTCACGAACGGGCACATACCTAGGGAAAGTACTCTACGTACTAGGACTTCTGTCCAAGAATGGTGTCCGCGACGGGAGGGCAATGGTCGAGCAAGCAGGTTTCCCTAGTAAACCTTGTATGGTAAACATACCCAAGCGTGTCCGTATGCACGCAACGATAGTCACGAACGGGCACATACCTAGGGAAAGTACTCTACGTACTAGGACTTCTGTCCAAGAATGGTGTCCGCGACGGGAGGGCAATGGTCGAGCAAGCAGGTTTCCCTAGTAAACCTTGTATGGTAAACATACCCAAGCGTGTCCGTATGCACGCAACGATAGTCACGAACGGGCACATACCTAGGGAAAGTACTCTACGTACTAGGACTTCTGTCCAAGAATGGTGTCCGCGACGGGAGGGCAATGGTCGAGCAAGCAGGTTTCCCTAGTAAACCTTGTATGGTAAACATACCCAAGCGTGTCCGTATGCACGCAACGATAGTCACGAACGGGCACATACCTAGGGAAAGTACTCTACGTACTAGGACTTCTGTCCAAGAATGGTGTCCGCGACGGGAGGGCAATGGTCGAGCAAGCAGGTTTCCCTAGTAAACCTTGTATGGTAAACATACCCAAGCGTGTCCGTATGCACGCAACGATAGTCACGAACGGGCACATACCTAGGGAAAGTACTCTACGTACTAGGACTTCTGTCCAAGAATGGTGTCCGCGACGGGAGGGCAATGGTCGAGCAAGCAGGTTTCCCTAGTAAACCTTGTATGGTAAACATACCCAAGCGTGTCCGTATGCACGCAACGATAGTCACGAACGGGCACATACCTAGGGAAAGTACTCTACGTACTAGGACTTCTGTCCAAGAATGGTGTCCGCGACGGGAGGGCAATGGTCGAGCAAGCAGGTTTCCCTAGTAAACCTTGTATGGTAAACATACCCAAGCGTGTCCGTATGCACGCAACGATAGTCACGAACGGGCACATACCTAGGGAAAGTACTCTACGTACTAGGACTTCTGTCCAAGAATGGTGTCCGCGACGGGAGGGCAATGGTCGAGCAAGCAGGTTTCCCTAGTAAACCTTGTATGGTAAACATACCCAAGCGTGTCCGTATGCACGCAACGATAGTCACGAACGGGCACATACCTAGGGAAAGTACTCTACGTACTAGGACTTCTGTCCAAGAATGGTGTCCGCGACGGGAGGGCAATGGTCGAGCAAGCAGGTTTCCCTAGTAAACCTTGTACGGTAAACATACCCAAGCGTGTCCGTATGCACGCAACGATAGTCACGAACGGGCACATACCTAGGGAAAGTACTCTACGTACTAGGACTTCTGTCCAAGAATGGTGTCCGCGACGGGAGGGCAATGGTCGAGCAAGCAGGTTTCCCTAGTAAACCTTGTATGGTAAACATACCCAAGCGTGTCCGTATGCACGCAACGATAGTCACGAACGGGCACATACCTAGGGAAAGTACTCTACGTACTAGGACTTCTGTCCAAGAATGGTGTCCGCGACGGGAGGGCAATGGTCGAGCAAGCAGGTTTCCCTAGTAAACCTTGTATGGTAAACATACCCAAGCGTGTCCGTATGCACGCAACGATAGTCACGAACGGGCACATACCTAGGGAAAGTACTCTACGTACTAGGACTTCTGTCCAAGAATGGTGTCCGCGACGGGAGGGCAATGGTCGAGCAAGCAGGTTTCCCTAGTAAACCTTGTATGGTAAACATACCCAAGCGTGTCCGTATGCACGCAACGATAGTCACGAACGGGCACATACCTAGGGAAAGTACTCTACGTACTAGGACTTCTGTCCAAGAATGGTGTCCGCGACGGGAGGGCAATGGTCGAGCAAGCAGGTTTCCCTAGTAAACCTTGTATGGTAAACATACCCAAGCGTGTCCGTATGCACGCAACGATAGTCACGAACGGGCACATACCTAGGGAAAGTACTCTACGTACTAGGACTTCTGTCCAAGAATGGTGTCCGCGACGGGAGGGCAATGGTCGAGCAAGCAGGTTTCCCTAGTAAACCTTGTATGGTAAACATACCCAAGCGTGTCCGTATGCACGCAACGATAGTCACGAACGGGCACATACCTAGGGAAAGTACTCTACGTACTAGGACTTCTGTCCAAATGGTGTCCGCGACGGGAGGGCAATGGTCGAGCAAGCAGGTTTCCCTAGTAAACCTTGTATGGTAAACATACCCAAGCGTGTCCGTATGCACGCAACGATAGTCACGAACGGGCACATACCTAGGGAAAGTACTCTACGTACTAGGACTTCTGTCCAAGAATGGTGTCCGCGACGGTCGGGGAATTGTGTGTTGACTCAATTACCAAATCCTAGGAACATACATGAAGTGTATACAAACATTAACATTAACGCGTACGTTTGGGCTGCGCACTCTAAGTGGTACATAAATAAGGGTGATTTTATGATCAGACGGACAAAACAAAGGTGGAGAAGACAGTTTTCGGCACGATGTGCACAGAGCTCATTTCGTCGTCCCGGGCGAATGGAAAAACACAAAAATCGCGAGTTTCGCCCTCGGGCTACCGCCCTCGGGCGTATCTTTCCAGGTTTCTGTCTATAAAAGGCAGGCCAAAAGGTGACCGGTTGAGATAAGCATTTTTAAGCATACAAGCACTTTATTGCAACTTTTGACACAAAAACTAGGTACGTACATGTAGATTGTACCAACATGGACATCCATGAACGCGTACGCTCGGGCTGCGCCCTCCGTGTTGTACTTTCCCTGATCGGTACACAATTTTGGTGCATGTGTACCAACATGGACATCCATGAAACGCGTACGCTCGGGCTGCGCCCTCCGTGTTGTACTTTCCCTGATCGGTACACAATTTTGGTGCATGTGTACCAACATGGACATCCATGAACGTGTACGCTCGGGCTGCGCCCTCCGTGTTGTACTTTCCCTGATCGGTACACAATTTTGGTGCACGGCTATCCTGACCGGCAACTTGTACCAACATGGACATCCATGAACGCGTACGTAGTGTACTTTCCCTGATCGGTACACAATTTTGGAGCACGGCTTAGGAAATGTGCTTAAAATGTTATCAATCAATCCATTTAATCTTGTTATAGTCGATACTTACCGTGCCGACCAAGTAGGACACGATACAAGGCAATGTTGTTTGAGTAATAATATGTCCGCCATACATTTCAGTACAAAATTGCTCGGTCAGACCTACGGCGGGCCATAACTCGAATACTAAACGTCGCAGACATGGGTCGTAGAACAATTTTAAGCTCGTCTAATCATTCTCTATCCGATTCTGGATAGTGGTTTTTTGACCACTTTTCATCATTTTGTGACACCCCGAACCTAGGGACAGCTCCCTAGCTTTTTGCAAAAAAGTGCACCGAACGGGCCGGAGAGCTCGAGTAGTCAAAAAAATTTTTTTCGCTAAAAACCCTCAAAACGTGTCAGAAACACACCCTAGATGATGAAAAGTGCAACCAGAAAGTCAACCGACAACATGCCCGGGGGTACCAATTTGCTCTACGCGTCCCTAGGTAGGGTACTTTTTCATACAAACATCAATGTGCACGGTGCACAAAGTGCGCGGAACAAAAATTGCTCGGTCAGACCTACGGCGGGCCATAACTCGAATACTAAACGTCGCAGACATGGGTCGTAGAACAATTTTAAGCTCGTCTAATCATTCTCTATCCGATTCTGGATAGTGGTTTTTTGACCACTTTTCATCATTTTGTGACACCCCGAACCTAGGGACAGCTCCCTAGCTTTTTGCAAAAAAGTGCACCGAACGGGCCGGAGAGCTCGAGTAGTCAAAAAAATTTTTTTCGCTAAAAACCCTCAAAACGTGTCAGAAACACACCCTAGATGATGAAAAGTGCAACCAGAAAGTCAACCGACAACATGCCGGGGGTACCAATTTGCTCTACGCGTCCCTAGGTAGGGTACTTTTTCATACAAACATCAATGTGCACGGTGCACAAAGTGCGCGGAACAAAAATTGCTCGGTCAGACCTACGGCGGGCCATAACTCGAATACTAAACGTCGCAGACATGGGTCGTAGAACAATTTTAAGCTCGTCTAATCATTCTCTATCCGATTCTGGATAGTGGTTTTTTGACCACTTTTCATCATTTTGTGACACCCCGAACCTAGGGACAGCTCCCTAGCTTTTTGCAAAAAAGTGCACCGAACGGGCCGGAGAGCTCGAGTAGTCAAAAAAATTTTTTTCGCTAAAAACCCTCAAAACGTGTCAGAAACACACCCTAGATGATGAAAAGTGCAACCAGAAAGTCAACCGACAACATGCCCGGGGGTACCAATTTGCTCTACGCGTCCCTAGGTAGGGTACTTTTTCATACAAACATCAATGTGCACGGTGCACAAAGTGCGCGGAACAAAAATTGCTCGGTCAGACCTACGGCGGGCCATAACTCGAATACTAAACGTCGCAGACATGGGTCGTAGAACAATTTTAAGCTCGTCTAATCATTCTCTATCCGATTCTGGATAGTGGTTTTTTGACCACTTTTCATCATTTTGTGACACCCCGAACCTAGGGACAGCTCCCTAGCTTTTTGCAAAAAAGTGCACCGAACGGGCCGGAGAGCTCGAGTAGTCAAAAAAATTTTTTTCGCTAAAAACCCTCAAAACGTGTCAGAAACACACCCTAGATGATGAAAAGTGCAACCAGAAAGTCAACCGACAACATGCCCGGGGGTACCAATTTGCTCTACGCGTCCCTAGGTAGGGTACTTTTTCATACAAACATCAATGTGCACGGTGCACAAAGTGCGCGGAACAAAAATTGCTCGGTCAGACCTACGGCGGGCCATAACTCGAATACTAAACGTCGCAGACATGGGTCGTAGAACAATTTTAAGCTCGTCTAATCATTCTCTATCCGATTCTGGATAGTGGGTTTTTGACCACTTTTCATCATTTTGTGACACCCCGAACCTAGGGACAGCTCCCTAGCTTTTTGCAAAAAAGTGCACCGAACGGGCCGGAGAGCTCGAGTAGTCAAAAAAATTTTTTTCGCTAAAAACCCTCAAAACGTGTCAGAAACACACCCTAGATGATGAAAAGTGCAACCAGAAAGTCAACCGACAACATGCCCGGGGGTACCAATTTGCTCTACGCGTCCCTAGGTAGGGTACTTTTTCATACAAACATCAATGTGCACGGTGCACAAAGTGCGCGGAACAAAAATTGCTCGGTCAGACCTACGGCGGGCCATAACTCGAATACTAAACGTCGCAGACATGGGTCGTAGAACAATTTTAAGCTCGTCTAATCATCTCTATCCGATTCTGGATAGTGGTTTTTTGACCACTTTTCATCATTTTGTGACACCCCGAACCTAGGGACAGCTCCCTAGCTTTTTGCAAAAAAGTGCACCGAACGGGCCGGAGAGCTCGAGTAGTCAAAAAAATTTTTTTCGCTAAAAACCCTCAAAACGTGTCAGAAACACACCCTAGATGATGAAAAGTGCAACCAGAAAGTCAACCGACAACATGCCCGGGGGTACCAATTTGCTCTACGCGTCCCTAGGTAGGGTACTTTTTCATACAAACATCAATGTGCACGGTGCACAAAGTGCGCGGAACAAAAATTGCTCGGTCAGACCTACGGCGGGCCATAACTCGAATACTAAACGTCGCAGACATGGGTCGTAGAACAATTTTAAGCTCGTCTAATCATTCTCTATCCGATTCTGGATAGTGGTTTTTTGACCACTTTTCATCATTTTGTGACACCCCGAACCTAGGGACAGCTCCCTAGCTTTTTGCAAAAAAGTGCACCGAACGGGCCGGAGAGCTCGAGTAGTCAAAAAAATTTTTTTCGCTAAAAACCCTCAAAACGTGTCAGAAACACACCCTAGATGATGAAAAGTGCAACCAGAAAGTCAACCGACAACATGCCCGGGGGTACCAATTTGCTCTACGCGTCCCTAGGTAGGGTACTTTTTCATACAAACATCAATGTGCACGGTGCACAAAGTGCGCGGAACAAAAATTGCTCGGTCAGACCTACGGCGGGCCATAACTCGAATACTAAACGTCGCAGACATGGGTCGTAGAACAATTTTAAGCTCGTCTAATCATTCTCTATCCGATTCTGGATAGTGGTTTTTTGACCACTTTTCATCATTTTGTGACACCCGAACCTAGGGACAGCTCCCTAGCTTTTTGCAAAAAAGTGCACCGAACGGGCCGGAGAGCTCGAGTAGTCAAAAAAATTTTTTTCGCTAAAAACCCTCAAAACGTGTCAGAAACACACCCTAGATGATGAAAAGTGCAACCAGAAAGTCAACCGACAACATGCCCGGGGGTACCAATTTGCTCTACGCGTCCCTAGGTAGGGTACTTTTTCATACAAACATCAATGTGCACGGTGCACAAAGTGCGCGGAACAAAAATTGCTCGGTCAGACCTACGGCGGGCCATAACTCGAATACTAAACGTCGCAGACATGGGTCGTAGAACAATTTTAAGCTCGTCTAATCATTCTCTATCCGATTCTGGATAGTGGTTTTTTGACCACTTTTCATCATTTTGTGACACCCCGAACCTAGGGACAGCTCCCTAGCTTTTTGCAAAAAAGTGCACCGAACGGGCCGGAGAGCTCGAGTAGTCAAAAAAATTTTTTTCGCTAAAAACCCTCAAAACGTGTCAGAAACACACCCTAGATGATGAAAAGTGCAACCAGAAAGTCAACCGACAACATGCCGGGGGTACCAATTTGCTCTACGCGTCCCTAGGTAGGGTACTTTTTCATACAAACATCAATGTGCACGGTGCACAAAGTGCGCGGAACAAAATTGCTCGGTCAGACCTACGGCGGGCCATAACTCGAATACTAAACGTCGCAGACATGGGTCGTAGAACAATTTTAAGCTCGTCTAATCATTCTCTATCCGATTCTGGATAGTGGTTTTTTGACCACTTTTCATCATTTTGTGACACCCCGAACCTAGGGACAGCTCCCTAGCTTTTTGCAAAAAAGTGCACCGAACGGGCCGGAGAGCTCGAGTAGTCAAAAAAATTTTTTTCGCTAAAAACCCTCAAAACGTGTCAGAAACACACCCTAGATGATGAAAAGTGCAACCAGAAAGTCAACCGACAACATGCCCGGGGGTACCAATTTGCTCTACGCGTCCCTAGGTAGGGTACTTTTCATACAAACATCAATGTGCACGGTCACAAAGTGCGCGGAACAAAAATTGCTCGGTCAGACCTACGGCGGGCCATAACTCGAATACTAAACGTCGCAGACATGGGTCGTAGAACAATTTTAAGCTCGTCTAATCATTCTCTATCCGATTCTGGATAGTGGTTTTTTGACCACTTTCATCATTTTGTGACACCCCGAACCTAGGGACAGCTCCCTAGCTTTTTGCAAAAAAGTGCACCGAACGGGCCGGAGAGCTCGAGTAGTCAAAAAAATTTTTTTCGCTAAAAAACCTCAAAACGTGTCAGAAACACACCCTAGATGATGAAAAGTGCAACCAGAAAGTCAACCGACAACATGCCGGGGGTATACCAATTGCTCTACGCGTCCCTAGGTAGGGTACTTTTCATACAAACATCAATGTGCACGGTGCACAAAGTGCGCGGAACAAAAATTGCTCGGTCAGACCTACGGCGGGCCATAACTCGAATACTAACGTCGCAGACAGGGTC
This sequence comes from Anopheles merus, assembly GCF_017562075.2. NCBI lineage: Eukaryota > Metazoa > Arthropoda > Insecta > Diptera > Culicidae > Anopheles > Anopheles merus. Next base: position 5,208 of record NW_024428518.1, on the reverse strand, counting down.
GTAGAACAATTTTAAGCTCGTCTAATCATTCTCTATCCGATTCTGGATAGTGGTTTTTGACCACTTTTCATCATTTTGTGACACCCCGAACCTAGGGACAGCTCTAGCTTTTTGCAAAAAAGTGCACCGAACGGGCCGGAGAGCTCGAGTAGTCAAAAAAAATTTTTTTCGCTAAAAACCCTCAAAACGTGTCAGAAACACACCCTAGATGATGAAAAGTGCAACCAGAAAGTCAACCGACAACATGCCCGGGGGGTACCAATTTGCTCTACGCGTCCCTAGGTAGGGTACTTTTCATACAAACATCAAAGTGCGCTTAGCAAAAGTTCTCCGTCAGACCTACGGCGGGCCATAACTCGAAAACTAAACGTCGCAGACATGGTCGTAGAACATTTTAAGTTCGTCTAATGATTCTACATCCGATTCTGGATAGTGGTTTTTTGACCACTTTTCAAAATTTTGTGACACCCCAAACCTAGGGGCAGCTCCCTAGCTTTTGTCAAAAAATGGTCACCGAACGGGCCGGAGAGCTCGAGTAGTCAAAAAATTTTTTTCGCCAAAATCACTGAAAACGTGTAGAAAACGCATTTTAGATGATGAAAAGTGAAACCAGAACGTCAAACAACAACTTTTTTGGGGGTACCCTTTTTACTCTACGGGCCCCTAGGTAAGGCGCGCCATTAGCGCTTTCCTCTCGAGTTCCCAACTTTTGCCCTCCTGGGAACATGATCATTTGTTCATTGCCTACTATAGGGAGGGTACCTTGCTCCGAGGTCAAAAATGAAAATTTCACCAAATCGTAGTTTTTACCTCTATTTTGTCGTAGGAGCATGGTTTGAGGTGTCGGGGGTCATTTCGGCCCCCATTTGGGTCATACGTCCCTCCCCGATTTAGTTCGTCGTATGACCATAGTCCGAACTTATGAAGTAAAAGTGGTGTCTGGTGGTGTCTGCCGATGATCTTAACCTATGATTTCGAGTTGATATGCGTATATTAGAGTAAATTAGGCCTTGTAGTACACGCTTATGCCCCGGACTAGGTGTCCCGGGGACAAAATCTCGAAAATTACAGACACCCCAGCATCGCTTAAGGTGGTCAGTAGCAAATATATTTTGGGTCTTCGGACCCATGAAGAGACAGTAGCTGGCTAGTTTGCTGTACTCTTACGCTGAGAACTGGCAGCGTAGAGGGTCTACGGACCCTGAAAGGACCTACCCAACCTTTCAAAAAGCTCCTGGAGCGGTACATCACGGGTCTACGGACCCTAAGACTTCGTCGTGATGGTTTCAAGCATAAAAGTCGTAACAGTTTAAGAGGTTTTCGTAAGCGTATATTAAATGCATGCTTGAAACTAAGCTTCGTTGTCTTTAAACACTGCAAGACCAATCGAACTTTTTAGGGAAACTCGATGGATTCACGCTAAGCTCGATGAGCTATTAAGGGTAGTGGTGCATGGTTTGTCGGCGTTCCTTGGATCTAATCCATTGAACAAATGTGTCTGGGGTCATGGTGCAGGTAAAATAGCGTGATGAAACCGGGTTTCCTTACCAAATGTGGCATAACTTTCCTGAGAGCGAAGCTCAGACCCACGTAGGGGAGAGCAAAGTGGAACTTAAATGTTCTATGCAGCAAATGTTCGCCATGCGGATAAACAAGTTGGAATAGCTCAATGTAGTGTAATGCAAACACGAATCGCAATTAACGATAAGGGGACCCAGAAGCAATTCTGCGGAACCCTCGGGGGAGGTGTGAGTTGATATAATTAGAGGTGATAGTCCAAGTTGTTCGAGCTCCGGCTCGGCAGCCGATACGAGGTTCCTGTTGAGCTTGTACATCGCGCAGAGGCGCCGTTCGGTTCTAGCAATGATTCCCGCCACCATGTTTCATGCGTGCAGAGGTCCGTTAGAGCTCGAGCAATGTGTCCGCCGTGATTACGAAAAAGTTTAACAGTTGACTAAGTTGGGGGTGTGTTCAAGTAATCGCGCAGAGATGCCGATCGGTTTCTAGCAATGTTTCCCGTCACAAGGTGGTATTGGCACCTGTGCAGAGTGACCGTTAGCAATGTCTCCCGTATCACGGTGGTGTTCTACCACTAGTGCAGAGTGACCGCTAGCAATGTCTCCCGTCACAAGGTGGTAGCCCAGTAGTGCAGAGAAGCCGCTAGCAAGTCTCCCGTCACAGAGTAAGCAGGTCCGCGAAGTGCAGAGTAGCCGTTAGCAATGTCTCCCGTATCACGGTGGTATCATTCCACTAGTGCAGAGTGACCGCTAGCAATGCTTCCCGACACACGGCGGTAGCTTACGCAGTGCAGAGAGACTCAGGAGCAAAGTCTTCCGACACACGGTGGTAACTCGACGAGGTGCAGAGTACCGTTAGCAATGTCTCCCGTATCACGGTGGAGTTCTTCCACTAGTGCAGAGTGACCGCTAGCAATGTTTCCCGACACATCGAAGGAGTAGATCCACGAAGTGCAGAAAGATCGCTGAACCAATCAATGCATCCCGTCGTGGAGAGCTTACACGCCCGTAGGACAAAACAGTGGGGTGTATCCAAGTGAAACATTAGTATACATGAGAGTGCAGAGTACCGATTGGACTATAGTGGTCAAAACGCAGCCGGGTAATTCAACTCTGTAGCCGTACAAAGGTATCCGCCTGTAGAAGGACACCGTACGGTTTACAGTTTTAACAAAAATGCAGCCGCGTAATTTCAACCCAACCCACTATAGCCATTCAATGTATCCGTCATAATCATGTATACCGATCGGAGTAGCCAAAGACAATGTTCGTCTAGTGTTGTTGGGGTGTATGCGCGCAGAGATGCCGTTCGGTTTAAAGCAATGTTTCCCGTCACGAGGTGGTATTGGCACCTGTGCAGAGTGACCGTTAGCAATGTCTCCCGTATCACGGTGGAGTTCTTCCACTAGTGCAGAGTGACCGCTAGCAATGTCTCCCGTCACAAGGTGGTAGCCCAGCAGTGCAGAGAAGCCGCTTTCAGCAATGTTTCCCGTCACGAGGTGGTATTGGCACCTGTGCAGAGTGACCGTTGCAATGTCTCCCGTATCACGGTGGAGTTCTTCCACTAGTGCAGAGTGACCGCTAGCAATGTCTCCCGTCACAAGGTGGTAGCCCAGCAGTGCAGAGAAGCCGCTGTAGCAAAGTCTCCCGTATCACGGTGGAGTTCTTCCACTAGTGCAGAGAGATCGCTGAACCGTGCAATGTGTCCCGTCGTGCGCACCCGTTCGACCAGATTTAACAAGTTGGGGTGCAAGTTGCAAGTTCACGCGCAGAGATGCCGTTCGGTTTAAAGCAAATGTTTCCCGTCACGAGGTGGTATTGGCACCTGTGCAGAGAGTGACCGTTAGCAATGTCTCCCGTATCACGGTGGAGTTCTTCCACTAGTGCAGAGTGACCGCTAGCAATGTCTCCGTCACATTGGTGGTAGCCCAGCAGTGCAGAGAAGCCGCTTTCAGCAATGTTTCCCGTCACGAGGTGGTATTGGCACCTGTGCAGAGTGACCGTTAGCAATGTCTCCCGTATCACGGTGGAGTTCTTCCACTAGTGCAGAGTGACCGCTAGCAATGTCTCCCGTCACATTGGTGGTAGCCCAGCAGTGCAGAGAAGCCGCTGTAGCAAAGTCTCCCGTATCACGGTGGTATCATTCCACTAGTGCAGAGAGATCGCTGAACCGTTCAATGTGTCCCGTCGTGGGTGCTTGTAGCGAGCACGTAGGATACACCTTGCTTTGTTGGTTTGGGATAGGAGTGGTCGCGCAACTGCCTCCACGCCGCAGAGTGCCAGTTCGGATTGAAGGTCAACTTTAGCGTTCAATGCATCAGTCGGTGGGTGTTCAGATGGCATCACAACTTCCCCTAGGTGCTCAAGTTGGTTGGGTTGCTAAACATATACACATGCGCAGAGTATCGTACGAAACTAGCAAAAGTCTCCCGTCACGGTGGTAAAGTAATGAGTACCATGCAGTGCAGAGAGATCGTTAGTGCGTGCAATGTACCAGTCGAAGTGTTGTGTTCGCGCATGCGCAGAGTATCGTACGAACTAGCAAAGTCTCCCGTCACGGTGGTTGAGAGTCCCATGCAGTGCAGAGAGATCGTTAGTGCGTGCAATGTACCAGTCGATGTGCAACGTACGGGCATGCGCAGAGTATCGTACAAGCTAGCAAAGTCTCCCGTCACGGTGGTTGTGAGTGACATGCAGTGCAGAGAGATCGTTAGTGAGTGCAATGTACCAGTCGATGTCGTACCAGCATACACCCCCGCTTAGAGGCCCGTTGCTCAAAGAGGTCAAGCAGAGAGTGCGCAGAGTGCCGTACCGCCTAGCAATGTCTCCAGACAGACGTTGGGGGACACCCCCGACGCAGTGCAGAGAGATCCGCTAGCCGTGTGCAATGCATCCGACGTTGCCTGCTTGTGCCTTAGCGAGTGGCGCCAACGACGCCCGGCGTCAGAGAACAAATCTCGGTGGTCACGGGGGGACTTGCGCCTCGCGTGATCAAGGTGTAGTTCGTGTTCAAGCAATGACTCGAATTCTGGTTGATCCTACCAGTGATATACGCTCGTCTCAAAGGTTAAGCCATGCATGTCTAAGTACAAGCTTCCTAGAAAGTGAAACCGCATAAGGCTCAGTATACAGCTATAATTTACAAGATCCTCATCCAAACAGTTACTTGGATAATGTGGAAAAGCCAGAGCTAATACATGCATTATGCCGGGACTGTTGGCCTCCGGTCGGCGGAACTGGTGCACTTATTAGTTAAACCAATCGCCTCCGGGCGCTTTGAGTTGAAATCTGGATAAGGATGCCGATCGTACGGTCGCTTGCGACTGACGACAGATCTTTCAATGTCTGCCCTATCAACTATTGATGGTAGTGTAGAGGACTACCATGGTTGCGACGGGTAACGGGGAACAGGGTTCGATTCCGGAGAGGGAGCCTGAGAAATGGCTACAACATCCAAGAAGGCAGCAGGCGCGTAAATTACCCATCCCGGCACGGGGAGGTAGTGACGAGAAATAACAATATGGACCTCTCTAACGATGGTCCATAATTGGAATGAGTTGAGCAAATCCTTTTGCAAGATCAAGTGGAGGGCAAGTCTGGTGCCAGCAGCCGCGGTAATTCCAGCTCCACTAGCGTATATTAAGTTGTTGCGGTTAAAACGTTCGAATTTGATACCCCGTCCAGACTCGCG
>NW_024428517.1:0-26109 GCF_017562075.2 Anopheles merus | reverse complement strand
GAAGGAGCGGCTGGAGCGGATCACGCGCCAGTGCGAGGAGAAGAGAAGAAGCGCGAGCTCGAGCAGATGAGCACGGCGGCGGTGGCGAAGGTGAAGCCGCTGGCCAACAGCGGCATGGTGCGCATCCCCGAGATGGGCAAGGCGTACTTTGGCGGGTTCGGCGCAATGGCGGCGGCCGGCGGCGCCATGCTGAACACGTTCGGGTCGGGCAGCACGTCTTCGGGTGCAGGCGGGCGGCGGCGTGCCCGGGTCCGTGCTCGGTCACGGGCTGGGCGGGCCCAAGATCAGCACCATCCCGGCACTGTCGCCCAACTTTTCCTCCTCGTCCAACTCGACCACGTTCGTGGAGCTGCCGAAGCTCAGCTCGGACACGGACTCGAGCGGCAAGCGGGAGGACGACGACGCCTGCTCGATGGAGCGGCTGTCCTACTCGAAGCGCAAGGGCGGCATCCCGAAGAAGCACGACGAGCTGACGCTGACCGAGACGATCGTGGCGAAGAAAACGAAGAGCCTGGTGGGCTACATCCTCGCATCGAAGAACACGCGCGATAGTGGCGTGAAGGATGCGGCGGCGACACATCAAAAGCCGGAGAAGCAGCATCACAACCACTGGAGCCACGTGTTGCATCACAGTGGCCCGAACGGGGGAAACATTGGGCTGGGACACGCGAAACAGCAGCAGCAGCAACAGCCCAACCCCCCTCACCACCATCACATCAGTGAGTCCAAGTTCAAAAAGTCGCCCATCCATTCGTCCAAGTTCGAGAGCGCCACAACCAGCGACGACACCAGCAACCTGTCGGACAGCTCGCTGAAGCCGCAGGTGAAGATCCGCTCGCCCGCCGGCGGTGTGTTTGCGTTCGAGGACGAAAACAGCAAACCGTCCGATGCGGCGTTCTCCATCTTCGGCGGCAAGCCGTCCATCTTCGACAAGGTGAAGACGGGTGCGGCCGGCGGCACCGTCAGTGCGCAGGTCAACCCGCTCGTCGGCCTGAAGGTGTCCCCGGTGAAAGCGGCCGTCGTGACGCCGCTAATGAAACCGCAGCCGCATCTGATTGCTGCCAACGGCGGCACCAACGGCACGCTGGTCGGTGGGCCACCACCGATCGTGAAGCGCAAAAAGTCGCGCAGCAAGGACCGCAAACGGCGCAGCTCGGAGAAGAAGCGCATCGATCAGCGCTGCCTGCTGACGAGCGAGCACCTGGGCAAGGACAAAACGCGCGTACTGACCGCGATGGGAGGGCTGTTCTATGCCGGGTGTCTGAGTGCGGTGCAGCCGCCCGACATTTACGCAGTGACGCTGGACGGCGAGCGTGGCAATCGGCCGCACATCATGTCCCGGGAGAGGTGCTGTGCTGCGTGATGCGGTAAGTACAGGAATGGTGACATCTCTTCTGGACGGCGGAAGCTCTGCAGCAGCTAATCCGGCCTTTCCTTGCAGATCCTGGAAGTAGCGCCCAAGTCGGTGGACGACATCATTCCCGGAACGCGGCTCTGCGCCTACTGGAGCCAGCAGTATCGCTGCTTGTACCCGGGCGTGGCAGCCGAACCGGCCTCGCCCGATCCGGAGAAACGCTTCGTGAACGTCGAGTTCGATGACGGGGACAATGGCAAGATCGCCCTCGAGGACATTCGCTTCCTGATGAGCGACTACCCGATAGTCGGTAAGTGTTGAGCCCTTTGCGTTGTCGTGTTGCTGCCCCGTGATCCTCGACATCCTACGAAAGATGGTCCTCCTCCTAGTAGCATGATCCGCTTGATCCTCCTACCCCATTGTACGGTAGAGCTTTCCTTTCCCTATGAGTGATAGTAGGACTCCCTGTAACAACTTTAATCTGTTTTCATTTGTATGAGTGTCCGCGTGCGTGAGAGTGTGTGACAAGTTGATCCTAAGTTTGTGCCGATTCTTACCGCCGCTCTACGGTCTTATGGAGACTGTGCTTCTGTGGTTGCCAAAGGGAAGGTTCTAGTGGTGGGAGCTCGGAATCGGAGTGACCCGATTGCGATTCCGTGTTCGGAATCAACTCCAGAGCCGATTCCGAAGCTGGAATCGATTCCGATTCCGAAGCCGATTCCAGAGTTGACTGCGGAGTTCATTCCGTAGTCGTCTCCGGAGCTAATTCTGGAGTGGCTCCGGAAGCGATTTCGGAATCAGAATCGACCGAATAATCATAATTTGCTCCGGAAACGGAATCAAAATTGACTCCAGAATTGGAATTAGCTCTGAAATGAGAGACAGTCCTTGAATTGAAATAATAAGTTTCAGATGGGAAATCAGTCCGGGAATCTCCATGAGAATGGATCGTTTACAAGTAAGTTTGGATTCTTTACAACAACCAATGCGTAGTATCATTTGGCCAAAACGCCTATTCTTATGGAGATGCCGAAACCGACTCCGATCTCGAAGCCGATTCTGATTTCCGATTCCGAAGCCGATTCTGGTTCCGATTCCGGTTCCGATTCCGAAACCGATACTGATTCCGATTCCGGTGCCGATTCCAGAGCCGATTCTGGAGCTGATTCCGGAGCCGATCCCAGAGCCGATTTCGGTTTCAATTCCGTAATCGATTTCGGAAACTGATCCGAACCTACCGATCCGAAATCGATTCCAGAAAACTTCGGATCTAGTTGGAATCGATTCTGTCAAAAACTTGATTTTTCCCATTACTAGAATGTTCTACCGCCCGGCCTACCACTACTACTACTACTCCTCTGAGACACGTGGTGTGTGATATGACATCGGACGTTGTATTTCGTTTCCTTAAAAAAAAGAGAACATTCTTCAGTTTGAAGCTGCACAACCCCTGCAGTCCTCTCCATCACTCTTTGTGTCATCTCACCGTGTCTCTCTGTTTCTCTCTCTCTATTTCTTTCTCTTCCTGCTTCCCCCACTCACCTTCCCAATTTCCCCCTTGCGCGCCCTCCCCCCGTTTAAAGACCGTTTCTATGTTGCGGAGTGTTGAGCGGAGAAATATGCGTTTGGTTATGTTTTTAAGTTTTATGTTTTACATTGTTTCCTTTTTTCTTTTTCTCGGGTTTTTTGCGTTTTCAACCAACCAACCAACCAACCAACCAACCAAACAACCTGCAACCACCTCTGCGTGCCATACACCACCACCGCCATGACAAATCGTGTTTGTGTGTGCGTGTGTCCCCGTTGTACCCGTTTGTTGCGTGCGTGTGTGTTTGTGTATGTGTGAACCAACAACCCAACAATAACGCGACAACATCGACGCCCACAACAACAACAACAACGTATTTCCCCCCACCTCGTTTTTTTTGTTGAAAAAATCGCCAACACACACACAACAAAAAACCAAAAACCAAAAAAACGAACCGATCAATACGAACAACACTCCAGAATACGATCCCAATCCTCTTTTATCGCTAGGCAAGCGTAAGCGCCAACCGAGCCATTCCGAACCGTGCCCCCAGCTCGGAACGCTCGGGCCAGCCTCGATGGTGCCGCAACAGCAACAGCAACAACAGCAGCAGCAACAGCAGCAACAGCACCAGCCACAGCAACAGACCATCGTCGGTCATCCACCAGTGCCACATATCCAACCGTCGTCCGGCACGCCGCTGACGGCCACCGTTACACCGATGATCTCCTCACCGCTCGGTACCGGCGGCTCGTCCATCAACAGCTTCGCGCGCTGACGACGGAACGGGCCGAAAAGCGGCTGCATGGTGAGGCGTACCGGGAAGAGCGCCGCCGGCTGAAGAAGAAGATACGCAAAGACAAGCTGCGTCGTCTGGCGGCGAACAATGCGGAACTGGCGGCGGCCGGTGGAACCACCACCACACCGTGCACAAGCACAAAAAGTCCAAATCGAAGTGCTACGACGAGTTCTGCAAGCATCGGAAGCACAAAAAGCGACGAAAGCACAAGAAGCACCACGGGACGCGGTGCTGGTGGCACCGTCCTCGCCCGAGGAGGGTGCCACCGTCGAGGCCGGCTCCGGCTCGATGGACGACGACATCTCGCAGGGCGACAGTGCGTCCCAGACGGCCGGCCAGTTTAGCCCGCGGCCGGCAGTGCAGCGGGCCGAGGGCAGTGTCGTCGCCCGCACGCCGGCGGCCGAGAAGGACGGCACGCTGACGGAGGAGGAGGTCAGCTCGTCCGTCACCGAAAGCTCCGGATCGTATTATGTAAGTTTGGGGATTCAGATTCGTTTGTCGACACCTGCAACTCATCCGTTCGTTTTTGTGTGTCCTGTCCTTCCTCTCCACCCCCCACAGCAACCGCAGCAGAAGAAAGGCTCGGCGACGGAGCGGAAACCGTGCACCGAACAAAATGGCAGCAAAAATCGCTGCCTTCTGCCCGCCCGTCAGCTGTGGGCCTGGTGCGGCAAGGGCTACCGGCGGTCGACCGGTCGCGCGTCAAGAAAGCAGTTCTACAAATCCATCCAACGGGGCAAGGAAACGATTTCGGTAAGCCGTCCCCATGCTTCTGCCTTGCGGAGTTGGGCACTGACCGCCTTTTCGCCGTTCTCTTTCAGGTGGGCGACTCGGCCGTATTCCTCTCGACGGGGCGGCCCGACCGGCCCTACATCGGGCACATTGAATCGATGTGGGAAACGTCCACCAACAACATGGTGGTGCGCGTCAAGTGGTTCTACCATCCCGAGGAGACGCAGGACTGCCCCAACCTGAAGTACCCGGTAAGTCCCCGTGTTGCCGCAGCAAAACTGTGCCGCAGGGTCTCTAACCTTTGATGTTTGTTCCCCTTTTTTCGCGGCCGCTCTATGACAGGGCGCTCTGTTTCAGTCGCCACACGAGGACGAAAACGACGTGCAGACGATCTCGCACAAGTGTGAGGTGCTGGGCCTGCGGGAGTACACCGCCAAGTTCGGTGCCGATCCGAAGCAGTACACCGCGATCTACGACAACAACGACACGTACTATCTGGCCGGCTATTACGATCCGACGGTGAGGACAATCAAAATGCAGCCCGAAATCGAAGTGTTGCCGCCAAACGAAAGGTGGGTAACGACGACGTCGACAACGGCGGCGGCGGCGGCGGCTGCTTCCATGACGCCGAGCGCGTCAACTGCAGGGCTAGCAACATCCAAGTCACCGCCTAACAACAACGGCAGCAGCAGCAGCAGCAACGGCAACGGCAACAACACCAAAGCAAGCAATCACGTTGTCCACAGTGTTGTTTCTGCTTGAACAGTGCTCATCCCCGCGCACATCCGGCGTTGTGTAAATCAGTGCTAACACACTGAGAGAGAGTGAGAGGGAGTGAAAGAGAGAAAAAGAGAGAGTGAAATCATGTACATTAATGCTCTACAAGAGCAGGCAGCAACAGAGAAAATGCAAAACAGAGAAACGGAAATGCAACAAACGCTAAACCATACAAATCAATCCTAGAGCCAGTCACTTTACAAAAGTGTCCATAAGTCCGCGTGTAGCTTAAGAGGTGTTAGAGTAGGAGGTAGAGTTAGATCATCGCACCAACTCGTGGCATATCGCTCCGAGAAGCGTGCACTCTGTATATCGATGTATGTACAATATTTCGCGTAGTTTTAAGCCGTATAGGCTAATTAAGTCTAGGCCATAGGGCATTAGGTTGGGCCGCGGGATGCGATGATGGACTGGGAAGCAGGACTCGGTCGTCGTCGTCGTAGTTGGCCGCGTATTTTCGTGGCAATTATTTATTCATTATCAAAACTTCCTGTCCGGTGTGCCACGTCCGGTGTGCTTGTGTTGTGATCGTTAGAAGGATGTAAATAGAGTTAACACGGAGAGAGAGACAGCATACATCCCGCTCTGGGAGATCTTCTTTACAGCATACACACACATAACATATATCAATGAAGGTAGCGTTTGAGTGTCTATTTAGTAATCGTCCCCAAGAAACGGGTTAACCGGTGCAGAAGCGATACGATGGCAACGACTGAATCACATGACGCAGTAACCGTTGGAAATGGAAATTTAAAAAAATAAAACCCACACACCCAAACAACACACATCTGCATACACAATCGGGCGCATTAGGTCGCGATTGAAGGTGAACTACAGTGGAGAAGAGGTAGAGATAGAGAGAGTGTGTGTGTCCAGCAAAGATGGGTATATTTTTCTACACATTGCAAGCAGCATATTTATATACAGCTTAACATTTTACGGTGACACGACGCCTCTCTCGTGATGGAGATTTATCGGGTGATATGTACGTTTTGTGTTTTGTGTGATACGGCGCAAGAAGGGCGGAGGAATGGGGAGTCAATGGATGTGATTTTGTGTTCTTCGTGTCCGGACATACCACACACATACACACACAGACACACGTTTTCGGCTTCGACATATTTTTGGATGAAAGACAAATAAAGGAAAAAGATAAAATTATCATGAAATTAAAAAAAAAGTAACACAAGTTTTCGGAAGAGCTTTTTTGGAGAAATTGACAATTACCTCTGCTATACAAGTTTATAACAAAACAGAAACAAAAAGTTAAGAAAAAAGACATGACAAACTTTTAGAAAAGAAACAACAACTACAACAACAAAAAAGAAGAAACATTAACCTTAAAGAATGTTTAAAACTCGTTGAACAGATTAATATAAACGATGAAAATAAGAAAGTAACAAGCAAAATTGATACCACCAAAAACCAGTTCGGAAGCAGCAGTATAGAGTGAAGAGATGAATTAAATTTGTTTGCCATGCCATGGCTATTGATTGCTAAATGCAAAGTGCAATAAAAGTAAGGAGAGGCCCGTGTGTAGCAATGGAATCGAGATGAAGAAGTATTGCAATCAGTCAAAAAATGACATCGTTAATAAGCCCAATAGAGATCAGAAATCGTTAACCGTTACAAATTGGACAAGAAAAAAGAACAAAAAAAGAAACTATAGTACGAAGCACGATTTTCATTTTCCCTCCCGAGAGATCACGCGTGTGACGCCCATAGCATAAAATAGACACAGCAAATAATTCCACCATTCTCTACAATAGTTTAGCGACGCTCTATCATTAATCACAACTATAGATGTTGTTAACAAGCAAACAGAAGAAGAAGAAGAAGAAAAACACTCTCAAGCAAATCCTTATTCGTAACAAATCGGTTCCTAAAAAGGCAGACACTGTCTCCGTAAGGAGTTTCCGCGGGAGATGTACGTAAGCATTGTTCAACGGCACGAGCCGAGAAGCGCGTCGCTGTTGAATATGTTGAATTTGTATATAAGTTTCTGTACATTAGCAACTGTTTTTTTTTTTTCTAAACCTTTCTTACCTTTCACTACTCTGTGCATTATGTAGTAAGTGTAAATATTTCACCAACCCGAACGTCAAGCCCACAAGGGAGCGCATCGGGACTAATTCCATAAGATGCAGCCATCTGTGTCATGTGTAAACACCCCACTGATGCCCAAACAGGTGCACAGTGCATATCGTTTAAAACACCGATCACGAGCTTTCCTTTCGAGTATAAGAAGTTGATTCAAAATGCGGCTCTATTCAGTATGCGCCAAACCGGCAGCAGCTCCCTGTTTAGTGCAACCACCACCACCACCACTGGGCTGTAGTGTGGTAGGGGTGGACTTCTGTTTTTTGTAACATATTAGTTGTGAAGAACAAGCAAACAAACAAGCAAACAAACGAGCAAAAGCGACAGTTAGTTGGGAAGCTAGCTACCATGAGAGGAAAAGCAACAAGGCGACCACGTGTCGTGTCGTGTCTGATCAACGTTCGATTAGATGTAACGTCTTTCGCGAAACATGCAATAAGATTTTTTATTCTACAAAAATGAATTGAATGGCTGTTTGGGTGTGTGTGACTGCTTTTGGCTTGAGTATCCGAAAACCTGCAATGAACGATTTTAGCTCCAACTTCTCTCTTGTAGAGATATACATGCATCGATGCTTCTTTATTTGTTCACCACAGAGTAATCACGCCCCAGTACGCCACCCATATTGTACAGTAATTTTAAAACGAATGCTTCAGCTTCATCGTGAACCGATCGGGCCACCGCCACCTCAATACAACGTTCTTGGATGGGCTGTGCCGAACAGATGCTTCCACGAGCTGGGCCATCGGAAGTCGTTCCGCTCGGACGCCAGCAAACGCTCGCCGCTGATCGCATTCAACATGCGGGCCAGCATCAATCCTTCCGCCGTGTTGTCGCCCTCGGATACGTACATGAAGAAAACGACTGCCGGCACCTGGCGCGCGGTAAGCGCGTCCAGCAGCTTCGAGGCGAAACCTCCCCCGTGGATGACGCCGCCGCTATGCTTTGTCCAACGGTCGTCCTTCAGGTGGGCCGCATCCGGCGACTGCGCTTCGTACAGCTCGTTCGCGACGTACCGGAACGGTCCGGTGCGGATGTCGAACTTTTCGTGCGAGAAGCAGCTGGACAGAAGGATAGCGTGCGAGAATTTCCGATCGCGCACGAAATCGCCCAGCTCATCCAGGAAGGTTTGGCGGAGCGGGCCGACCAGCGGCGCCCGGAGCTGCAGCACCAGTAGTTTCTTCTCCTGCGAAACGTACAACTCGGCCGTGGTGGTTATCGCATCGCTACCGCCCGTGTGCTCAAACGCTGGCGCACCGACGATCGGCACCAGGGCCGGGGACCAAAGCAGACCGATCGGTTCTAGCTGGAGCGTCTCGATCACGGCATCGGCTGCGAGCTGCGGCACGTTGCCCACGCTGATCGAGGGCACAATAAAGCTGTAGCCGGTGAAGTCGATCTCTCGCTTGAAGGAAAACATGACGCTGGTTTGGTTGTGGAAAACGGGGGAAAACCGCACACTAACTTCACTGTGGCCCGGGACAATTTGAATAAGACAAGGCAATGAGTCGACTGTTTTGTTTTGCTATTGCTTCTGCACCGGCTGGGGAACACACAAACTGACAGCTAAACGCTTCACAGTGGAAAACAAAAAAAATGAAGCGCTTTTTTGAATCAAACATCAAGTGAAGCTGGCTTGAGTTTTGTACTTGCCATAAACTGTCCATAGATTTGTTGGATTCAGTTCAAGGACAACGCGAAGTGAATTACAGTTGAAGCTCTGAACTAGAGGCTATACACATTTTTATGGCACGAAGCAGATTTATTTACATTTTTGTTTTCGTCCGACGACTTGCGAGTTTTTTATTTGCAGACGAAAGTGTTGCTCGTAGTGTGTATGATAAAACACGATACAGTCCTGCCAAGAGCACATTTCTAATCACTAACCATGGTGGACGTGAAAAAGTTTAGCGATATCGACATCTACGGCCTACTGGAGGTGGACATCGCGGCAACAGAGCAAGAGGTACCGAAAGCGCGCAAACCGCCGTGATGCCGGCATCACTCCATTCTGCTAATCGCACCATAATCGTTCTTTTTCGCAAACAGATCCGCAAAGCGTACCGCAAAAAAGCCCTACAATGCCATCCGGACAAAAATCCCGACAACCCGAAGGCGGCCCAGCTCTTCCAAGAGCTTTCGAAGGCGCTGGAAATACTGATGGACGTTTCGGCCCGTGCGGCGTACGATCGGTTGCTAAACGCAAAGAAGGCCGCACAGCTGCGGACAAAGCAGCTGGACAGCAAGCGACAGAAGCTGAAAGCGGATCTCGAAGAGCGCGAAAGGCAAGCAAAGGAAGCGGCCTCCGGGGGCTACAAAACGGCCAGCAGCAAAACCCCCGAGGAGCTGTTCCAGGAGGAATTCGAGCGGCTGCGCAAGGAGGGCTCCAAGCTGATCCAGGAAGAGCAGGAGCTGATGCGCCGCCAGCTGCAGGAGGAGCTGCGCATGATGCAAACGGCGACCGCACCGAGTTGGGATCCAGCGCAGCATAGGATAAAAATACGCTGGAAGGCGGACCGGGGCGATGCAGCGAATGGAGGCTACACGGAGGACGTTCTACGCAAGTTTCTTAGCAAATATGGCGATTTGAATGCGCTCGTTATGAGCCCGCGCAAGAACGGCAGCGCGCTGGTAGAGTTCCGAGCGAAAGACGCCGCCGAAATGGCGGTAACGTTCGAGAAGGGCCGGCTGGACAATCCGTGCACGCTCGAATGGGTTGGAGAGGCGCCGACGAAGGGAAAAGCTAAAGCGACGGCATCCGGTGGCAGTACCATCACGGAGCGGGATTACGAAAGTCTGGTGCTAAGGCAGCTGCGACAAGCCGAAGAACGGAAGCGACTGATTGAACAGATGATGAAGGAAGAGGCTGAAGCGGAAGGCGAAACAACGACACACTAGCGGATTTTGTTGTTTATAATGCGTGGTGGTTGTTTTATTCATTTGATTATGAGCCGAAACATTTTGACGACCCAATGATGCACTCTCTTTGGGTAACGGGTGGATAGGAAAGGAGTGTGTCGAAATAGCGAAAGGACATAACAAGGCAACTACGGCTGCGTCTGCTCGATGGCAAATGGTCGTCCCTTAATGGCGTCCTCTACCAGCTGGACCAGTTGGGGCAGTTTGTCCACGTTCTGGCGGCCGATCTGTGCCTTGTCTTCCACATACCGAGCAAAGTGCATCACGTCTGCCTGCAGTTGCAGACGAATTTTGTCATCATCCGAGGGTGCCGTGCGATCCGTGCTGGGCGCAACCGCTGCCGACGATGCGCTCGTTCCCGAACGGTCGCGAAGATTTTTCAACCGTCGCAACGATTCCTCCGTCTTTTGGACGGATGTTAACACTTCGTCGATTACTTGGTAGAATCTTTGGGTAAGAAAATAAAAAAATAAAAACATGTTCATAAAAAGTTCCGCCTAATGCGTTACCGCCGTCTTATCGGCACTTACTGCACTGTCACGTGGTTGAAGACACCGATTTGAAAATCACGCATCGCTTCGACCCCTATCATCGAGTTGTAGCCCTTGCGAAACGAATCCACCGGTGCAAGCAGCTGCTCCACATACGCACAGCAACGGCTCGGCACGTCGCGATTCGTCTTCCGGTACAGGCGCGGTATATCGCTTACCTGCCGCAGCTGAGGTATGCTGGCGCTGATCAATTCTCGCACAATCAGCTGCTGCAACTGCGAGCGCCTCTCACCGAATGCAGTCCCGCTCTCGCCCACTATTGCTTCCAGCTCGCCGCGAGACACCCCAGACAGTGGGCTTTCTCCACGATCAGGTTCACTATTGACGGAACTTTCAGCTCGATATTTCGCAGATCAGAGTACAGCGCCACCAGAAAGCGGATGCGCTCCGTCTGCCCCTCCGGAGCACCGTTGGCCGTCTCTTGGCTTGCTCCGTCCGGTCGGAAGGCTTCTCCACACCACACGCTTAGCCGCGCGAGAATCTGCAGCGTGAGCTTAAGGAACCGATGGAACAGCTGCGGCAGAAACACACCATCCTGCCAGCAGCGGGAAATGGCCGTCAGGGCGGCGGAAAATTGCGCTACATTAAACTGTGATGCGGATATGCTGGAGGCCACCTGGCGTGAAGCGGATTCGCTGCAGCACGCCTCCAGCTCGGCGCCGATCTCCTGGAATCGGATCTGGAAGTACACCGGCAGGTTCCAGCGCAGCTGAAAGCTACGGTACTGCGCGTGCGCCTTGAACTGCGCCACGTCGTCCGCATCGTCAATGATCAGCTCGATGCGCTCCAGGAACTCGAGCGTACACTTGTACTTCTGATAGAAGGCATCCGGATTGCCCGGCGCAAAGATCGACGACATGTTCGTCTCCATGCGTCGCTCGACCTCGGCCCAGAAGCTGTTCACGATAAAGTTGTAGCCTTTCACTTTGCCGTTGCGCTTCGTCAGCTGGCACAGCTGCTTCATGCGCATCGAGACAAAGTCGAGAATCTGATTGTAGATGCCGGTCAACCCCTGGGGCGAGTTTTGCAGACTGCTTTCCGAGATGGCGCGGTTCATGAACGGGGCAACAATTTCGCCCCGAAACACTTCCTCCGCCGTGCGGCACTCGTCCAGCGTGCAGTAGATGCGCAGACACCGTTCCAGCTCCTTCGGTTCCGGCTCGCCCAGCGCACGCAGAAAGTAACCCTTCAGCCGGGCCAGCAGCTCGCTCCAGAGGTCCTGCGCGAGACGCTGCTTGCCGTCGTCCAGAAAGTCGCGACAGAACTTGATGTTAAACTGTAGCTGAATCGATTCCAGTGCCGCTCGCTCCAGCAGGGTGGCATCGATCTGGTCCTTCCTATCGCCGAGCAGCATGTCCTCGAGCTTGTGCAGCGAAGCTTGCGCTCTGGCCAAGCTCTGGAGCGACTTTTTGTACGAACGCAGCAGCTTCTTCTGCTCGAGACAGCTGGCAATTTCGCTCATGCTCGCTTCGAGGGCACCTTTCACCTGGTCGACCTCGGTGCGCAGCTTCTGCAGCGGCCCCTCGATGGCGTCGATCTGCTGGTCCAGCCCGATAAGATTCGCGGACAGGTCTACGAAATCGGCGTAATCCTGATTGATCAGCTCAATCATCGCCGACCGTAGTACCTTCAGGTAGAGGCCCAGGTCATCGCGAATGATCTCCAGACTGCCGGCATTTCGGTTCTCGTGCAGGAACTCATCGACGGAGAATGTTTTCTAGGGAAGGTATCAAACGTAGTTGAGCTACGGTCAGGAACATAGACTTGGGGAAAACTTGGCAGGCGCAGCAGATACCTTCATGAATTCGTTCTTGTCGAAACACAAAGATGCCGGACCAGCCGGCAAGCTGAACAGCTCGCCACCGCTGCCGGCCGGAGGAGCTGGCTTTCCATCCATCGCTAGCAACAGCTTTCAGCCCAGGATGGTAAAGTGTGAAACATCTAGGACGAAACAACGACCGAAGGACGCAGAAAGCCCAACACAAAACAGAACAATAACACTCGCCAATCTATGCCATAATTTTGTTAATTTCTTTCCTGCCTTTGACACATCATCAACAAGAACCGCACACCGGGAAAGCGCTATCGCAGTTCAAGGCGGTTTTTTAATGTTTTTGTGTCATATTTTTATCACAAATTTATGTTCCATGTTTTTATCACAATTTTAACAACAACAAAAATGGAGAACAGCAACGCAAAGGTTTAGAAAATGGTCTGATATTTTTTTATATGAACATCATAAAATGTGGGGGTTTGATCGGTATGAGCCATTCCCACTGTGCGTCTTTTCCAGTTCAATTTCGCAGCCCAGCTAACATTTTATCTTCGGACCGCGCTCTGGCAGTCATCGTCATCAATATCAAAATTAATAAGGTGGTTAAATTGATCTCAATGAACCATTGTCTCAATGATCAAATTTACACCCCCATTACTACGACCTTTATACTCGGGTTTCCCATTAATTATGTACGGGAACTTATACTTTTTAAGTTTAAAACATCAATAAATTTTTTGTATCGAAAATTAAAATTTAAAATTTGGTACAAAAATACGGACATTAGTTTTATTTACTTTAGTAAAGAAATGATAATTTTAAAGTCTTGCTAACTTTTTTAAGTTCAAAAACTCACTTTTTCAATTAAAGTCCTCAGTGCTGTTTTATGTAAAATACATTGATAGTACTTTTTATATTCCACTTTGATTTTTTTTTATTGTTTCATCAAAATCAAAATCATCGAAAATGTATTTTTGGTACATGCAATTTCATTATTATGGAATTTACAGAGAGTTATGCCACACTTTTCTCTGTTCGTAAAATTTCTTATATTTTGAATATGATTCTAGGGATGGATAAGTAAGTAAGTAATAATCTACACTACATACTACACTTTGCATACTTACGTGCACAAAAAGCCTCCATTAGCGGGAGCATTTTCTCAATACGAAATAATCGGCGTACCGATAAAAAGTGATATACGAAGAATATTCCGTGCATTCAATAATTGCTTTAGAAAAAAGTCATATTTTTTAGTAGAACTTATAATATCTAAAGATTTTTTTCAGTTTTTATGTAGCTACATTATTTAAGGTATAGAGTTGCGTGAAACTTAACACCGTCAACTGTGGACAGACCATGCCTTCTGTTCAATAGTGCCACTTTCTGTCTGAAACAATACCCAGTCTATACGCATCTGTCATAGTGTAATGGATTGATGTGATCATACAACTCCTGTGCTTCTATCCGTTATATAAAATGGACCTGCGCTATTCCCTTTCACCCTAACCAGTGCTGATTATGAGCCTACATGTTGTGTCACGCAGTTATACCGATAGGTTTGAATGACCCTATGCTGACGCATTGTGTCTCCCGTCGCATTCGATAGTAATGCGGTTCGATGAATGTTAGTCAATACACCAGAGGAATGCGCATTTGGGGGGCTGTGCAAAGTTCAAAACGCAAGTTCAGTGCACGTTAATTGCGTTCATCGCGATGTAGCTCAATCAGTGTTTAACCCTAATACGATGACTTTAGAATGTGCTGCATGTGGCAAAAAATCAATCGTGGCAAATAATCGCATCGTGCATCGAAAGACTAATCTACCGGCTAGTGTTCTTCTTTAGGGTGTAAAGCGGCAAACGAATGGCTCACAACTTGCAAAATCATGACACATTGCATCGCATCTTGGGTTCATCTTTTAAACGGGATTGGTGCGAAGGCAAGGTAGGCAAATTGAATCACCTTTACATTACTACCGTTAGGACAGATTCTTAAAATTTCATCCACGATCGTTTACATTACGGAACAAACCAAAAACAAGCACGTTATAGCACACGAAGCAGGCGCGAAAACCATGACGACATGAATGTTCGTGCCTGTCGACAAGCAGCAAATCAATTATTGATCGTACTTATTCTTGATCTATCCTTGCTTACAAGCTATTTAGTCTGGGCGTCCGTCCGACTTTCCATTCCGCTGACAGGACTGCGCCATTTGGAAAGTATGCCATTGAGGAGCAAAATTTCAACGACAATCTCTTACTGGCTAGTAATTTTAATATTTAGCTTGCAATCATCGCCTGTTAGCTCTTTTTGTCGCCATTTAAAAAAAGTCCTCATCACTTACTCTGCCTCTTACGTCACCTTTTCGTCTAGCGTGGGCTCATAGCAGCCTCAAGTTGTAGATTTCCAGTTGGATATTTCCAATAAGATTTTCTTTACAAACGTCGCCACATTATCGTGTAGAAAAATAGCCAATAAGAAAGGACCGTTGCCGAGTGTGCAAAACATTAATCTGGAAATGTATGGGTGCAGACAGCTTTCCCTGCTTAGTCCACCTCCTCGCCGTCATCGCATTCGATAACGGATGGGTGCGCTGCGGCTGCAATGCTCGTGTCAATCGGAACCGCAGTCAAACCACCGGCGGTTGCCAGCGTCAGTTAGCTGGAATGATTGCCGGCGGTCGCAATTTCCGTACACTTGTTGGCCGCCAGCTGCTGCAGCAGGCTAATACTGTTCTCCTGCGCTGTCTTGGTCGCGTTCGTAGTTTTACTCAGGTCCCCGGTGTCATGGTCGTCCTGCTCGTCTTCCAGCAGTGCCGTTTTGGCACTGTTCTGTGCCGAAGCGAAGAGAATGTCCTGCTTTCCGGCAGCCGTTGCCTTTGGCGAATGCTGCTGCCGGTTGTACTCGTTATTGAGCGCGGTGTGGATCGGTTTGAAAGTGTTCTCGTTCGCACCTCCGTTGCCGCTCAAATGGTCCGGCGACGACGAGGTTGATGAAGAGGATCGCACGTTCTGCAGAGCCGCCCGTAGTGAGTTCTCGAGCAGCGAGTCAATGTTGGCGCTCGTTTGTGGCACGAATGTGGTCCACTCGTTCGTCGCAGCGTCAAGATATTCGACCGTGCTGAGGAACGTCTTACCCGAGAAGCCACCGATCGCGTACAGACGGTTCTGAACCACCGCAACCGAAACGTTGGAGCGGGGCGATGTAAGGTTCGGTCCGGCAATCCAACATTTGCTTTCCTCGTCGTAACACTCGGTCGTGTTCAGTGAATGTGAGCCATCACTACCTCCAACGGCGTATAGCTTGCCGTTGTACTCGGCCAGGCCACAACCACGCCTGGAATACAACAATTGCGAGAGCGAAAGAGAGAGAGAGATGAATAGAGAGAAAGAGAGAGATGAATAGAGAGAAAGAGAGAGATGAATAGAGAGAGAGAGAGAGAGAGAGAGAGAGAGAGAGAAAGAGAGAAAGTGAAAATAGAAAAAGGTAAAGATTAGTAATGCAAGTTCAGAGCACATCAAAACATTCCACTTGTCATACCTCGGCGTCAAGAGCGATGGTCCAAGAGTCCACTGGTTTGCTTCCACATCGTACACCTCAACGGAGCCGATACAGTTCCACGCATCGCTTCCGCCAACGACCCACAGCTTGCCGCCGTATGCCGTCACGCCAGCCTGATAGCGGCCGGTGTTGAGTGGTGCAATCGAGAACCAGCGATTCTCTTCCGGCTTCAGCACGTCACACTGTTTGATACCGCTCTGTCCATTCCATCCACCGATGCAGTAGATCTTGCCATTCAACGCACACACGCCTGCATTGCTTCGAGCGAGAGGTAGTTTGCACATCTTCTTCCACTTTCGATCCGCCTTGGAGAGATACTCGACGGAATCCAGCTCGGTCGTGCCATTACAGCCACCGACGGCGTAAACCGTTCCCTCGATAACCGCTATCTGGACGCGTCCACGAGCCTCTCCCATATTCGACTGCTGTGTCCAGCTGTTCGTCTCGGGACAGTAGGATTCTACCGATCGGAGACACTCGGCCCGATCGTAGCCGCCGCAAACGAGCAGCTTGCCTTCAAGCTCGGCTACACCGAGACCGCACTTGGCGCCGGACATGGTAGCGACCTCGCAAAACAGTTCCGGCTGCTGGCATTCGTCCAGATCTTCATCCCTGCTGACACTGGTGCTCATCACATCCGGCGTGTTGATCGGGGACGGTGTCGTAGGGATGTTCAGGCGCAGCTGAATGGATAAACGCGCCAAGTTGCCGTTCAGCGTAACGAGCGCAACATACGAATGGTCTGCAGTGAATGGATAAAAAAGACAACAGCATTCAGTACAACTACAATGTGTCTTTGATATGAACCACATCTATGGTGCACACGATACGCGAGACAAGCCAAACTTACCGGAAAGCTTGCTGCAGCCAACCAAACTCCAATCCATCTCCGTGGCGGCAGCATCCGCGGCATCACTACGGTCACCGATGTCACGGCTGTACAGTATCATGCGTGGCCTGCCAGGTGTTTTCAACGCTTTGCGATGCTTCTTATTGCTCGGGCATTTCAGCACTAGCCGCTTGTAGTCCTGCACCAAATCGCTCTCCGATTCTTGTCCCGGTGGCAGATCTGCACAGTCTTGCAGTGAATTATCTAGTGCCAAGTAGAGCATGTGCGAGCGTTCTAGCAGCGAGGAAACCTGTAAGAAGAGCAGCATAAATACACACATGCCATACATCCCTGTACCACATGTCCTCCCTTAGCCGGTGGCTTCCGGTCCTTACTCACCGATACATCCTCGTTCATCATCTGTCGCCGAATCCAGTCGATAACGAGCCGGCCCAAAGAGCATTCCGCCACCAGCGACATCTCTTGGCGCGTTTGATACAGCACCTCGATCAGCACGCATGGCAGCTGCAGAAACCCGGCCGTCTCCGAGACGAGATGGAAGTTTTTCGCGATGTACGCGTCCACCTCCTGCACGAAGCGTCGGTTCCGCTCGATACCGGGCAGCGAACGCGTCTCGATGCAAATGTCCGGCTCCAGCTCGCTCACAAGATGGCGGGCGCACTCCTTCACCACACTATCGATCTTCAGCTGCCAGGCAGCGAGATAGACATCGCGGATCTAGAAAATGTTTTGTCGTAACAGTGCCATGTGTCTTTCACGGGTTTTCGCCTTCCTAGCAGGCTCTATCGTGCGCCCCACGCGGCACGCGTCTGTGTGCGTGTATGTTTTTGAGGACCGCCGAAGGAAGGCGGGGAAATTGGGATGGGAAGAGTATGTGTGTGTGTGCACGTGCCGTTGTTCTGTTTGCCGTCTCTCCAAGCCCGACCAGAGAAGCCGCGGGCGTGTGGAGCAATGGCGAATCGTCGAGCTGTGTAGTGTCACCACCATCGGCTCATTCTATCCGTTGCGGCTGTTTCAGTTCCAGCGGCACAACTCGAACCTGCCGATGGTGGCCACTATCAGTGACAGATTCTCATTGAACGGCAAACTATTCTAGGCTTTGGTGCTACATAGCCATAACCACACAACAAAACACGCATAGCAGGGCGTGTGCTTTTTTCTGCTCTGTTCGTACTTCGGTACGGTATACGCTTTACTAAATCGAGCTCTAGCCGCTTGGGGACGGAAACAATCTGTGGGCCTGTCTTAGATGCGAACGCATACTAGCACTCACCATCTCATCAGGCACTTCCAATGATCCGGTGTAGGCATACTCGACCAGATACATCAGGCCGTGCTTCGTGATCTGCCCGTTCAGCCGATAGCAGGGCAGCTTAGCGTCACTGGCTGCGGTTGGCCCACCGTTCAGTGTGCCCTGCGGAAAAGACGAACGGATAACCAATTAGTTCATGATGTGCGTACTTCTTCAGCCGAGTCGCCGAGGGCATTACCGCATCCGTGCTGAACAGTTCCATCAGCTGTGGCGAAACACAAGCAAGCACATTCCGATGCGCATGGATTTCCGTATTTTCTACCTGAAATGAC
The DNA here is from genome assembly GCF_017562075.2 of Anopheles merus. Lineage (NCBI taxonomy): Eukaryota > Metazoa > Arthropoda > Insecta > Diptera > Culicidae > Anopheles > Anopheles merus. Next base: position 7,575 of record NW_024428517.1, on the reverse strand, counting down.
GACCGAAATGAGTGTTATTAACACTTTAACTTATCCGGAAACAACCTGAAGCTTGCTCCGAGCTATAGATCTATGGACCGATCGATTGAGGAGTAATACTCTCATCGTTTTTGTCCGCTATAAATCATAGCATGTACATAAGAATAATTACCAGTAATACCACGTCGCAGAAGAGCCGATTTTTCCGCATCGTACTGAGACTCTGCAAGAAGCTTGACTTCATGTTGTCATCCGTGAACTTCAGATAGCCGCAGCTCTCCATGGCATCATCTGGAAATGGAAAATATAAGTCGAATGTTTCAGTATCGAGTTTCTTGAGATTGGGAAGTATGACACAGGTGAAAGCTTAAATGCGTTTACATCTATTCTACATTAATTCCTTCCTGTTGCATTAACAATGGCGAACACTTGTTGACTCACGCTTACGCAATATCCTTCAACAACATATCCCAGTGTTAAATCTTGGTAAGATACAGCAGCTGTGGACTTTGGAGACAGGTCCAGCCTTTAAAATCCCTCATATGTAAATCCACGCTTAACACAGACCAGGAAGACCTAAGACAGTTATTTCCCGTTATCTCCGTAAATACTGTTTGTTGTTTCGTTATCATTGCGGATAATTTAGCACGCCGACGGGGCAATACCACAACACTCAACAAAAACACCCCATGCCGGACAAATAGAAACGTACGTCAGGGAAAAGATAACGTTCTTTTATCTGTTACATGAGTAATGTTGTTGGTCCCTCGCCCGTACACACACAAACAGACGCACAATAACCACGCGGCAAGCAGCCTTAAGATTTATACGAATCACGCGATGCACATATCATAGGGGATTTTTGATATTGCTTCTTTACACCATGCACTGGCCAAATGCACCTCCTTGTTTCGCGGACATATGTGTGCATCGGTTACTGACTCGTGCAATTACACATGCTTACTTTTGCTGTACTGTCCCGCGGTGACGGTAGACACCACACTTAAGTCCACATGGACGAGCACGTGGCTAAGCCAAACAGTAGTACTGGCACGTGTTTACAATGATAATGCTTTTTAATTGTTTTATCTAAACAAACCCGTTTTACGATTTGTTTTTTGATGGGTTTCATTCAATTATTCAATTTCGCCAAATATCCGATGGCAAATTGGTTGCAAAAGCTAAATGGTTCTAGGCGACTAATACACAGAAGAACGCAAATACTACTCTGGCCTGGCGACAACGGTGGCTGTCACGCGGCATGACAGTTGACCTCGAATATCAGTGTTTTACCATCATCGACAAAATCATGAATTGTCATGAAGCAACAGCAACGGTGGGCGGATGGGAACGGGTTAAAAGACTGGCATCACGACGTCAGCAAAACGTACAAGCATCAGCACGGTAAATTTGTGTGCCAAAACAAAAATCTGTAGTACCGAAGGAGGCAAAGGCGAATAGAGTTCCAAGGTAAAACCAAACGCACGGAACTCGTATTAAAAAACAACAACAACCTTACATTGTTTGTTTACAGTCCGTAGTTTTTGCAACGAAGCAAACGAACAGCGACGACAGGGGATTCGGAGGAACAACCGGTAATATAAACAGAGTGGTAACTTAGACGACAGGTGAGTTAAGGCTAAAAATCGTTGATGCTACTACCATCTGCACAAAACAACTGCGTAGTACGTACGTTTAGATTCAACTGGATACGGGGCTTTGTGTAGCTTGAACAAGTTTAGTCTTTACCATCATTTTTGACGTTATTGAAAACAATGAATTGGCAAACATTATGATGATTAAGTTTGCATTTTTGTTTGCACAGTGATGTGGTGACAAGTGCACTGGAAGCTTACCGTTAGTATCTGAGATATTGCAGTGGCCCTGAACGGAAGTTTATTTTGGTCCAAAAACTTCGATTAGATAACTTCTTCGCTCCCAGGTTGTTGATCAGGCGATCGAGATAGCCGAGGAAGAGGAAGGGCGTGTGATATGAAATTGGAACGGTATTGATAAAAAGCACACCACGGCCCTTGTTTACGAAGGGCCTGTGTGCTGCAACAGGAAACCCCGCCGAGAGAAGCCTATCGATTAAACAGTATTTTAACCGGAGGAAACCGGCTGCAGTGCCCCAAAGGGGAGGAAATTGGCAACAAAAACAACAACAAAACAAAAGTTGCGAATCTTCCAGGCGTGCTTTTTGCGCATCAAACAATTTCCGTACCGTTGCACGGGATTTTCACTGTATAAACGACATTAAGTGGATTGTACTTTGATACACGCGCCGTTACCCGGTGGTCGCGTGATAACGGTGCATATAATTGAAAAAACAACCTTCTTTGGATATGCCTATTGACAACGTATTTTACGTAAAGACGTCACTTTCTCTCCGACTTCAACGCCCCACATTTTTTGCTAATTTGATTACGAAAGTGTTATTATTTTTCATTTATGCTAAAATCAATAAACGCTCACTAAGCGAATTTGAAATCAAAGCCAAACCAAAAGTGAGAATGCCAAACATAGATCACGAAACTAATCAATATATGTTCTCGATATAAAAAATTGGAAATGTCTCCATCGTAAACCGTATGGCAATCAATTTTGTTGTATAATAAAACTGCCGTCACCATTATTCATAACCTTAACGATCGCAGAATCAGCATCGAACAATAGAAATTAGCCATACATATTTAAGCATTTTATTACAACGCTGGGTGTTTATGATGACAATTGAAAGATACCGGACACTATCAGGAAGCTTTTGCCAAACGTCATCGTAATACAACACCTCCCTACTTCCCATCCAACAAACACTCTGATACAGAGCAATAAGAGATAGCGCCAATTATTGGGATCCCAGCGTTGGCTAGCATGTGAAGAATTCCATTTCGCGACGGCAAGAGCCACAAGAAAGCCACGTTCCCACTTTGTTGCTGATCGTTGCTGATTGAAAAGAAGGTCAGCGTAATTTGACGCAATTAGACAGTGAGCAGCCTATTTCATTGTCCATAACTATCATCAAACAGTGGTGTGATTCGCGAAAGCAATAAATACATGTTATACTACATCGTTAAATGCTTATCAAAAAGCTGTAGTATCCTCGGCCTGCTCCTTCTACCATCACTACTCTACCCGTCCTATCAGCTAAATTTGATATGATAGCAATTTAGAACATTGTTTACGCCAAGGGGGTTGTGCCTCGCATGCTCCATTTACAGACAGCCTTGTTGGGCGGCTGGCAAATAAAACACTTCCGCAATTCCACGCCAACAAACCAAACCGTCGGATGGCGACGGCTATTACTTTCACTTCGTCCTGGTGAGGCACTGCACAGTTAACGATGCTAAAATTAACTTTGCTCAACATGTTAGGTGACGTCGCGTGCCACTAATATCACCGAGAGTCTAATGCCAAATGCAGCAGATCCAATTCTTCAGCAATTCAGCAGCTGCGTTAATTACAAGACATTTCTTTTCCTTGCATTCGGCAACCGTGAAATGAGATTTGCATTTGATAATCTCCTTCGATTTTTTCCTCGATTTTACATTGGCACACGTGTTTACACACGGTCGTTGACCCGCATGTGGCGATCTGCGATCTGAATCAGCGGTTCGTGCGGTAAAATGACGGCGAGAAACTGCATGCCGCTGCATGCCATCAACTGCATCAATCGAGCCGGAAAACATGCACTCCGCAGCGTACTGCACCCCACGGCAGCTGCTATCGGGTGCAAAAAAACGGACACTGAATAGTGGTAGTGACGCTTGTGCCAACGGTACAAAGTCTGTCGGGTGTTTCCCACTGCAGAGATGTATGATATTTATATTTAATATTCATTCGTGTTTTGACATGCTTTTTCTCTGCTCTTTGCATTCAAATCGTGTGAAAAAAACATTGGTATATGTCCATATGATCTCCGATCGAGCATTTGGAAGATTGCCTAATGACATAAGACTCACGTCGGCGTTTTGTATGTCTGCGGTTGCTTGCGTATGATGTGTTTTTCCTATCCTTTAATTATGTGCAAAGAAGGTCCCACACTGAAATTTCAAATCAACGCTGTCCTCAGTTGAAGCGATGCTGGCCCATTTGCACAGCATGAATATTTATTGGCCGTTACGCTTTTCATTAATATTGTTATAGTATCCCAGTGCATGGATCTGAATGATAAGTTGTATTGTATTATTTTCGGTGCATATCACAGCAATAAAACTCCTGCCCACAGAAAACTCAAAACTTTACATTATCAATACGAAAACATTTAGGAAACATGCCAGATTGTTTGTGCAATTCCACACAAATCCAATCTCATTTAAGAAACAAATTGCCAGCTGCCTCTTTGTGCAGTTACAGTAAAAAGTATTTCAATTAGTTGCGCGGTCACGTGGTGCAATCATCAAACCGCTCGACTTAACAACATGCCCGTTGTGGGTTAAAGCCTCACATAGACCGTTTTGTTTAGCAAGAACTGACCAGATGCGCAGAGAAACTTGGCATTACACAGCTAAATATCGATAGTTTTCTAATAAGTATGCAACCTCAAAACGTTTTAATCAACTAGTCTAACAATAAAAAAAAGTTTGATTGTTGGACTAGTTTAATAACCAAGCACTAAATTCTTAGAGAATCTTACTATTTGATCGGTCTCTTGGTACAGTCGGCAACTCGTACGACTTCACTGCATGCCCGTCATGCGTTCTAGCTCCGAATCGACCGTGCCCCCATACATGGAACTGACTATCTAGCTATGGGAAATCAATACGTCACTGAAAGCCAAGCCTACTAGTGGTTCAGGCTGACAGAATCTTAGAAAAGGGGTTCTGAATGTTCTGATTCGAGAAGCAACAATCTTTTTTAATTAACAGGCAAAAACATTCGAATAGCAACACTCAATATAATCATACATATACTCACAACAAATGGCACTCGATAAATCAATATATAAATAAATAACCCAGCACTCAAAAACACTGCTCATTCGCTGTACCACAAACAATTTACATTAAATTTAGAACATTCTAAACAAGCTAATTTGCCGATTACCGAGAAATGCACAAGCCAAATAGAGGAAAATAGGAACTAAGCTCTTTTTAGTAGCTTTTTACATACACCAAATATCTAAAATAAATCAACGGATGTGGTTCAATAAAAATATTCTGCAACAGGCAAACAAAACATGCCACCTCAGTCAGCACTTATATGGAATGTAATTAAACCGTTCGGTGTGGTCGATTGTTTGTATACGACAGCAGAACGATGATAGTAAACTAAAAATAAAATCCGATACGTTAATTATAAACATTGGTTCTTTGGCACGTGGCTGTGTTTAGCGAAATGAGACTTCGTTCATGCGCGATACATGATCAACGGTCTCAAGACAGAGACCGAAAAGGGGGGGATCAGAAAAATAAACAAAATACGCTACAGCACACGGATCAGAATGGGATATTTCATTTCATCCGTATGGCAAAAGCGATGACAAACCATTGTGCAATGCACTATGCCAAGATAGGAGTGCAGTTTTTCGCTTTGCTTTATCAGCAATCATCTTTCACTTGCTATTAATCATAAACGGCCGTTCCTCAGAGTGGCCATTAGTGGTCGTAAAAAATGCATATGTGTACAGAGACTCCTGCCTCTGCTCCTAATAAGAATTGCTTGTCTTATTAGTGCGACGTAATCAGTGGAAGCAGTCATAAATATGCACAATTACCAGTCACTTCGCGCAAACACTTGTCCGTGAGATCCAATAAGGAAAGGAAAAAGCGTTTTGGTGCCAACGCGTCTTACATGCGACAGCGAGCGATCCGGGATAATGAAATAATAATACCTATTATCGCTTGTTGAGCGTACACGCGTCGCTGAAAAAATGCCATTTACAAATATGAGAAATTAGAGTTTGAAGTGGGAAGTTCATACGAATTGCACGTTTTTCTGAACTTGCTACTAATGAGCTGACAGAAAACAACGCAATTTCCCTATCATCTGACGGCAAAGATGGTCTGGAATTTTGGAACGGTTTCTTTTGCCCCTCTCAGCACTGCTGCGGGCGCCGAAGATCTTGAAATTGTTTACAAATAAACCCACCATGGTTGGCTGAAATTCTTCCAATTTTGTGCTGGCCCTCGGGCAAGAATTTGCATCTTGGCTTGAACTGAAACGATCATGTGTGTGAGTGTTGTTGGGGTATTTGCATTTTATTTTGAACGTGTTGAAAATATTCTGGTCAACTAGTTCTCTATAGACGATCTCCCATAGGTCGTCGATGTGTCCTGACGTCAATCGGTTAGACTAGACGAATGGTAAGTCATTCCAGAATGGAAAAAATAATAAATACATACCATCGTCCCTTAATGCAATTAGGGCTAATTGTTCGTCCTTCGTGATGAAGATAGTTCTCTCGCCCTTCGGTTATTTTAATAGCCCCTTCGCACGTCATTCAAAATACTATCTGATGCAAGATGACTGACAAAAGCGTTACTTGGACTAGAGTTCGCAGCCGAAGAGTCATACACAAAGACTGATTGAGTTCTCGCGATTCATTCTTACAACTAACCACACAAATACAAATTACTTGCTTGCCCTGCAGCATGTAGCCTCGCATAAAACATTGGTTACTTACCACTGTCGTATGAAAACTTAATAATATTTTTTCTCGTCATTTTCGTTAGCACCGCAATATCGTATCGACGAGACAAATGTTGAGGAACTTATTTTTAATTGCTGTGTTCGTCAGGTCACGCTCTGCAAACGTCAGCCGGTTTTACGGATTCGGGATAGTCGTGATGGTCCACGCGTGAAGACAAGGACGGAAGTAAACACTAAATCACAACTACACTCACTCACTAGGTACCAAACGGTTCGATGGTTTACCCAGGGCAATCTTTTCCAGTCCCCGTTTTGCACTATCACAGATCACAGATAAGGCACGGCCTTTTTTTATTTTAAAGCACATATTTACAAGGCGCGATGCAGCATCCACTTTACGCCCCCCGTGTCCAGCCAATACGGATCCACGTTGGGTACCCCGGTTTGCTCGGCAATCGGCCAAACGGAAGCTCACCGTGAAATTGGAGCTAGCATATTCATGGCAGCCGGAGACTGCCGCTACAACTTTTTTCGCAGGCAAAGAACGAACATCCATCACCACTCCTGCTGATGGCCGTGTGCCGAATTTCAGCACTACGTTCCACTTCAGGATCACCGACGACGTAGACTACCGCCAAGCAGCATGGCCGTTTTAGCAGATTCGAACCGAATGGTACATCTTTTTAAACACCGGTCTGCTTCGTTCATGTGCACCGGAAACTGTGGAAGAAACCAGTGACGTACGAATTTATGGTACGAGTACGAACGAACTACAAGTAGTACGAATTTTGTCTTTTTTTGTACACTTTTCGATCGCTTTCGTGTGTAAGTCTGTCTACATTGCCTTCAGGCTCACTATTTTTGACACAGTTTCGCAATGGAAAATGATTCACTGGCGCAGACACATCACACACAACGGAGCACACTCAAAATATACCTTTGGAGCTCTGCAAGAAGCTTCCGGAAGTTTCGAACCAAAGATAACTGTCCATCGCCCGGTATCGT
>NW_024428516.1:0-26114 GCF_017562075.2 Anopheles merus | reverse complement strand
TTCTGCGATTTTCGCAAACACTTCTGCGATTTTCGCAAACACTCTGCGATTTTCGCAAACACTTCTGCGATTTTCGCAAACACTTCTGCGATTTTCGCAAAAAATTCTGCGATTTTCGCAAACACTTGTGCGATTTTCGCAAACACTTCTGCGATTTTCGCAAACACTTCTGCGATTTTCGCAAAACAATTCTGCGATTTCGCAAACACTTCTGCGATTTTCGCAAAAACTTCTGCGATTTCGCAAACACTTCTGCGATTTCGCAAACACTTTTGCGATTTTCGCAAACACTTCTGCGATTTTCGCAAAACTTCTGCGATTTCGCAAACACTTCTGCGATTTTCGCAAAACTTCTGCGATTTTCGCAAAACTTCTGCGATTTTCGCAAACACTTCTGCGATTTTCGCAAACACTTCTGCGATTTTCGCAAACACTTCTGCGATTTTCGCAAAACTTCTGCGATTTTCGCAAAACACTTCTGCGATTTTCGCAAACACTTCTGCGATTTTCGCAAACACTTCTGCGATTTTCGCAAACACTTCTGCGATTTTCGCAAACACTTCTGCGATTTTCGCAAAAATTCTGCGATTTCGCAAACACTTCTGCGATTTTCGCAAACACTTCTGCGATTTTCGCAAACACTCTGCGATTTTCGCAAACACTTCTGCGATTTTCGCAAACATTCTGCGATTTTCGCAACACTTCTGCGATTTTCGCAAACACTTCTGCGATTTTCGCAAACACTTCTGCGATTTTCGCAAACACTTCTGCGATTTTCGCAAACACTTCTGCGATTTTCGCAAACACTTCTGCGATTTTCGCAAAACACTTCTGCGATTTTCGCAAACACTTCTGCGATTTTCGCAAAACACTTTGCGATTTTCGCAAACACTTCTGCGATTTTCGCAAACACTTCTGCGATTTTCGCAAAAATTCTGCGATTTTTCGCAAACACTTCTGCGATTTTCGCAAACACTCTGCGATTTTCGCAACACTTCTGCGATTTTCGCAAACACTTCTGCGATTTTCGCAAACACTTCTGCGATTTTCGCAAACACTTCTGCGATTTTCGCAACACTTCTGCGATTTTCGCAAACACTTCTGCGATTTCGCAAACACTTCTGCGATTTTCGCAAACACTTCTGCGATTTTCGCAAACACTTCTGCGATTTTCGCAAACACTTCTGCGATTTTCGCAAACACTTCTGCGATTTTCGCAAACACTTCTGCGATTTTCGCAAACACTTCTGCGATTTTCGCAAACACTTCTGCGATTTTCGCAAACACTTCTGCGATTTTCGCAAACACTTCTGCGATTTTCGCAAACACTTCTGCGATTTTCGCAAACACTTCTGCGATTTCGCATACACTTCTGCGATTTTCGCAAACACTTGTGCGATTTTCGCAAACACTTCTGCGATTTTCGCAAACACTTCTGCGATTTTCGCAAACACTTCTGCGATTTTCGCAAACACTTCTGCGATTTTCGCAAACACTTCTGCGATTTTCGCAAACACTTCTGCGATTTTCGCAAACACTTCTGCGATTTTCGCAAACACTTCTGCGATTTTCGCAAACACTTCTGCGATTTTCGCAAACACTTCTGCGATTTTCGCAAACACTTCTGCGATTTTCGCAAACACTTCTGCGATTTTCGCAAACACTTTCGATTTTCGCAAACACTTCTGCGATTTTCGCAAAAACTTCTGCGATTTTCGCAAACACTTCTGCGATTTTCGCAAACACTTCTGCGATTTTCGCAAACACTTCTGCGATTTTCGCAAACACTTCTGCGATTTTCGCAAAAATTCTGCGATTTTCGCAAACACTTCTGCGATTTTCGCAAAAACTTCTGCGATTTTCGCAAACACTTCTGCGATTTTCGCAAACACTTCTGCGATTTTCGCAAACACTTCTGCGATTTTCGCAAACACTTCTGCGATTTTCGCAAACACTTCTGCGATTTTCGCAAACACTTCTGCGATTTTCGCAAAAACTTCTGCGATTTTCGCAAACACTTCTGCGATTTTCGCAAACACTTCTGCGATTTTCGCAAACACTTCTGCGATTTTCGCAAACACTTCTGCGATTTTCGCAAACACTTCTGCGATTTTCGCAAACACTTCTGCGATTTTCGCAAAAAACTTCTGCGATTTTCGCAAACACTTCTGCGATTTTCGCAAACACTTCTGCGATTTTCGCAAAACTTCTGCGATTTTCGCAAAACTTCTGCGATTTTCGCAAACACTTCTGCGATTTTCGCAAACACTTCTGCGATTTTCGCAAAACTTCTGCGATTTTCGCAAACACTTCTGCGATTTTCGCAAAAAACTTCTGCGATTTTCGCAAAAACTTCTGCGATTTTCGCAAAAACTTCTGCGATTTTCGCAAACACTTCTGCGATTTTCGCAAACACTTCTGCGATTTTCGCAAACACTTCTGCGATTTCGCAAACACTTCTGCGATTTTCGCAAACACTTCTGCGATTTTCGCAAACACTTCTGCGATTTTCGCAAACACTTCTGCGATTTTCGCAAACACTTCTGCGATTTTCGCAAACACTTCTGCGATTTTCGCAAACACTTCTGCGATTTTCGCAAACACTTCTGCGATTTTCGCAAACACTTCTGCGATTTTCGCAAAAAACTTCTGCGATTTTCGCAAACACTTCTGCGATTTTCGCAAAAACTTCTGCGATTTTCGCAAACACTTCTGCGATTTTCGCAAACACTTCTGCGATTTTCGCAAACACTTCTGCGATTTTCGCAAACACTTCTGCGATTTTCGCAAAACTTCTGCGATTTTCGCAAACACTTCTGCGATTTTCGCAAACACTTCTGCGATTTTCGCAAACTTCTGCGATTTTCGCAAAACTTCTGCGATTTTCGCAAACTTCTGCGATTTTCGCAAACACTTCTGCGATTTTCGCAAAAACTTCTGCGATTTTCGCAAACACTTCTGCGATTTTCGCAAACACTTCTGCGATTTTCGCAAAAACTTCTGCGATTTTCGCAAACACTTCTGCGATTTTCGCAAACACTTCTGCGATTTTCGCAAACACTTCTGCGATTTTCGCAAACACTTCTGCGATTTTCGCAAACACTTCTGCGATTTTCGCAAACACTTCTGCGATTTTCGCAAACACTTCTGCGATTTTCGCAAACACTTCTGCGATTTTCGCAAACACTTCTGCGATTTTCGCAAACACTTCTGCGATTTTCGCAAAAACTTGTGCGATTTTCGCAAAAACTTCTGCGATTTTCGCAAAACACTTCTGCGATTTTCGCAAACACTTCTGCGATTTCGCAAACACTTCTGCGATTTTCGCAAACACTTCTGCGATTTTCGCAAACACTTCTGCGATTTTCGCAAACACTTCTGCGATTTTCGCAAACACTTCTGCGATTTTCGCAAACACTTCTGCGATTTTCGCAAAACACTTCTGCGATTTTCGCAAACACTTCTGCGATTTTCGCAAACACTTCTGCGATTTTCGCAAAACACTTCTGCGATTTTCGCAAACACTTCTGCGATTTTCGCAAACACTTCTGCGATTTTCGCAAACACTTCTGCGATTTTCGCAAACACTTCTGCGATTTTCGCAAAACACTTCTGCGATTTTCGCAAACACTTCTGCGATTTTCGCAACAACTTCTGCGATTTTCGCAAACACTTCTGCGATTTTCGCAAACACTTCTGCGATTTTCGCAAAAACTTCTGCGATTTTCGCAAACACTTCTGCGATTTTCGCAAAAACTTCTGCGATTTTCGCAAAACACTTCTGCGATTTTCGCAAACACTTCTGCGATTTTCGCAAACACTTCTGCGATTTTCGCAAACACTTCTGCGATTTTCGCAAACACTTCTGCGATTTTCGCAAACACTTCTGCGATTTTCGCAAAAACTTCTGCGATTTTCGCAAACACTTCTGCGATTTTCGCAAAACTTCTGCGATTTTCGCAAAACTTCTGCGATTTTCGCAAACTTCTGCGATTTTCGCAAACCTTCTGCGATTTTCGCAAAACACTTCTGCGATTTTCGCAAAAACTTCTGCGATTTTCGCAAACACTTCTGCGATTTTCGCAAAACACTTCTGCGATTTTCGCAAAACTTCTGCGATTTTCGCAAAACACTTCTGCGATTTTCGCAAACACTTCTGCGATTTTCGCAAACACTTCTGCGATTTTCGCAAACACTTCTGCGATTTTCGCAAACACTTCTGCGATTTTCGCAAACACTTCTGCGATTTCGCAAACACTTCTGCGATTTTCGCAAACACTTCTGCGATTTTCGCAAACACTTCTGCGATTTTCGCAAAACTTCTGCGATTTTCGCAAACACTTCTGCGATTTCGCAAACACTTCTGCGATTTTCGCAAAACACTTCTGCGATTTTCGCAAACACTTCTGCGATTTTCGCAAACACTTCTGCGATTTTCGCAAACACTTCTGCGATTTTCGCAAACACTTCTGCGATTTTCGCAAAACACTTCTGCGATTTTCGCAAACACTTCTGCGATTTTCGCAAACACTTCTGCGATTTTCGCAAAAACTTCTGCGATTTTCGCAAACACTTCTGCGATTTTCGCAAACACTTCTGCGATTTTCGCAAACACTTCTGCGATTTTCGCAAACACTTCTGCGATTTTCGCAAACACTTCTGCGATTTTCGCAAACACTTCTGCGATTTTCGCAAACACTTCTGCGATTTTCGCAAACACTTCTGCGATTTTCGCAAACACTTCTGCGATTTTCGCAAACACTTCTGCGATTTTCGCAAACACTTCTGCGATTTTCGCAAACACTTCTGCGATTTTCGCAAAATTCTGCGATTTTCGCAAACACTTCTGCGATTTTCGCAAACACTTCTGCGATTTTCGCAAACACTTCTGCGATTTTCGCAAACACTTCTGCGATTTTCGCAAACACTTCTGCGATTTTCGCAAACACTTCTGCGATTTTCGCAAACACTTCTGCGATTTTCGCCGCAAACACTTCTGCGATTTTCGCAAACACTTCTGCGATTTTCGCAAACACTCTGCGATTTTCGCAAAAACTTCTGCGATTTTCGCAAACACTTCTGCGATTTTCGCAAAAACTTCTGCGATTTTCGCAAAACTTCTGCGATTTTCGCAAACACTTCTGCGATTTTCGCAAACACTTCTGCGATTTTCGCAAACACTTCTGCGATTTTCGCAAACACTTCTGCGATTTTCGCAAACACTTCTGCGATTTTCGCAAACACTTCTGCGATTTTCGCAAAAACTTCTGCGATTTTCGCAAACACTTCTGCGATTTTCGCAAACACTTCTGCGATTTTCGCAAACACTTCTGCGATTTTCGCAAAACTTCTGCGATTTTCGCAAACACTTCTGCGATTTTCGCAAACACTTCTGCGATTTTCGCAAACACTTCTGCGATTTTCGCAAACACTTCTGCGATTTTCGCAAACACTTCTGCGATTTTCGCAAACACTTCTGCGATTTCGCAACAACTTCTGCGATTTTCGCAAACACTTCTGCGATTTTCGCAACACTTCTGCGATTTTCGCAAACACTTCTGCGATTTTCGCAAACACTTCTGCGATTTTCGCAAACACTTCTGCGATTTTCGCAAAAACTTCTGCGATTTTCGCAAAAACTTCTGCGATTTTCGCAAACACTTCTGCGATTTTCGCAAACACTTCTGCGATTTTCGCAAACACTTCTGCGATTTTCGCAAAACACTTCTGCGATTTTCGCAAAACACTTCTGCGATTTTCGCAAACACTTCTGCGATTTTCGCAAACACTTCTGCGATTTTCGCAAACACTTCTGCGATTTTCGCAAAACACTTCTGCGATTTTCGCAAACACTTCTGCGATTTTCGCAAACACTTCTGCGATTTTCGCAAAACACTTCTGCGATTTTCGCAAAACACTTCTGCGATTTTCGCAAAATTCTGCGATTTTCGCAAACACTTCTGCGATTTTCGCAAACACTTCTGCGATTTTCGCAAACACTTCTGCGATTTTCGCAAAAACACTTCTGCGATTTTCGCAAACACTTCTGCGATTTTCGCAACAACTTCTGCGATTTTCGCAAACACTTCTGCGATTTTCGCAAACACTTCTGCGATTTTCGCAAACACTTCTGCGATTTTCGCAAAAACTTCTGCGATTTTCGCAAACACTTCTGCGATTTTCGCAAACACTTCTGCGATTTTCGCAAACACTTCTGCGATTTTCGCAAACACTTCTGCGATTTTCGCAAACACTTCTGCGATTTTCGCAAACACTTCTGCGATTTTCGCAAACACTTCTGCGATTTTCGCAAAACTCTTGCGATTTTCGCAAACACTTCTGCGATTTTCGCAAACACTTCTGCGATTTTCGCAAACACTTCTGCGATTTTCGCAACACTTCTGCGATTTTCGCAAACACTTCTGCGATTTTCGCAAAACCTTCTGCGATTTTCGCAAACACTTCTGCGATTTTCGCAAACACTTCTGCGATTTTCGCAAACACTTCTGCGATTTTCGCAAAAACTTCTGCGATTTTCGCAAACACTTCTGCGATTTTCGCAAACACTTCTGCGATTTTCGCAAACACTTCTGCGATTTTCGCAAAAACTTCTGCGATTTTCGCAAACACTTCTGCGATTTTCGCAAACACTTCTGCGATTTTCGCAAACACTTCTGCGATTTTCGCAAAACATTCTGCGATTTTCGCAAACACTTCTGCGATTTTCGCAAACACTTCTGCGATTTTCGCAAAACACTTCTGCGATTTTCGCAAACACTTCTGCGATTTTCGCAAACAATTCTGCGATTTTCGCAAACACTTCTGCGATTTTCGCAAACACTTCTGCGATTTTCGCAAACACTTCTGCGATTTTCGCAAACACTTCTGCGATTTTCGCAAACACTTCTGCGATTTTCGCAAACACTTCTGCGATTTTCGCAAAAAACTCTGCGATTTTCGCAAACACTTCTGCGATTTTCGCAAACACTTCTGCGATTTTCGCAAACACTTCTGCGATTTTCGCAAAACTTCTGCGATTTTCGCAAACACTTCTGCGATTTTCGCAAACACTTCTGCGATTTTCGCAAACACTTCTGCGATTTTCGCAAATCTGCGATTTTCGCAAACACTTGCGATTTTCGCAAACACTTCTGCGATTTTCGCAAACACTTCTGCGATTTTCGCAAACACTTCTGCGATTTTCGCAAAACTTCTGCGATTTTCGCAAACACTTCTGCGATTTTCGCAAACACTTCTGCGATTTTCGCAAACACTTCTGCGATTTCGCAAACACTTCTGCGATTTTCGCAAAACTTCTGCGATTTTCGCAAAAACTTCTGCGATTTTCGCAAACACTTCTGCGATTTTCGCAAACACTTCTGCGATTTTCGCAAACACTTCTGCGCTTTTCGCAAACACTTCTGCGATTTTCGCAAACACTTCTGCGATTTTCGCAAACACTTCTGCGATTTTCGCAAACACTTGTGCGATTTTCGCAAACACTTCTGCGATTTTCGCAAACACTTCTGCGATTTTCGCAAACACTTCTGCGATTTTCGCAAACACTTCTGCGATTTTCGCAAACACTTCTGCGATTTTCGCAAAACACTTCTGCGATTTTCGCAAACACTTCTGCGATTTTCGCAAACACTTCTGCGATTTTCGCAAACACTTCTGCGATTTTCGCAAACACTTCTGCGATTTTCGCAAAAAAAACTGCGATTTTCGCAAACACTTCTGCGATTTTCGCAAACACTTCTGCGATTTTCGCAAACCTTCTGCGATTTTCGCAAACTTCTGCGATTTTCGCAAAACTTCTGCGATTTTCGCAAACACTTCTGCGATTTTCGCAAACACTTCTGCGATTTTCGCAAACACTTCTGCGATTTTCGCAAAACTTCTGCGATTTTCGCAAACACTTCTGCGATTTTCGCAAACACTTCTGCGATTTCGCAAAACACTTCTGCGATTTTCGCAAACACTTCTGCGATTTTCGCAAACACTTCTGCGATTTTCGCAAAACTTCTGCGATTTTCGCAAACACTTCTGCGATTTTCGCAAACACTTCTGCGATTTTCGCAAACACTTCTGCGATTTTCGCAAACACTTCTGCGATTTTCGCAAACACTTCTGCGATTTTCGCAAACACTTCTGCGATTTTCGCAAACACTTCTGCGATTTTCGCAAAAACTTCTGCGATTTTCGCAAACACTTCTGCGATTTTCGCAAACACTTCTGCGATTTTCGCAAACACTTCTGCGATTTTCGCAAACACTTCTGCGATTTCGCAAACACTTCTGCGATTTTCGCAAACACTTCTGCGATTTTCGCAAAACTTCTGCGATTTTCGCAAACACTTCTGCGATTTTCGCAAAACTTCTGCGATTTTCGCAAACACTTCTGCGATTTTCGCAAACACTTCTGCGATTTTCGCAAACACTTCTGCGATTTTCGCAAACACTTCTGCGATTTTCGCAAACACTTCTGCGATTTTCGCAAACACTTCTGCGATTTCGCAAACACTCTGCTGCGATTTTCGCAAACACTTCTGCGATTTTCGCAAACACTTCTGCGATTTTCGCAAACACTTCTGCGATTTTCGCAAACACTTCTGCGATTTTCGCAAACACTTCTGCGATTTTCGCAAACACTTCTGCGATTTTCGCAAACACTTCTGCGATTTTCGCAAACACTTCTGCGATTTTCGCAAAAACTTGTGCGATTTTCGCAAAAACTTCTGCGATTTTCGCAAACACTTCTGCGATTTTCGCAAAACACTTCTGCGATTTTCGCAAAACTTCTGCGATTTTCGCAAACACTTCTGCGATTTTCGCAAAAACTTCTGCGATTTTCGCAAACACTTTGCGATTTTCGCAAACACTTCTGCGATTTTCGCAAACACTTCTGCGATTTTCGCAAACACTTCTGCGATTTTCGCAAAACTTCTGCGATTTTCGCAAAAACTTCTGCGATTTTCGCAAACACTTCTGCGATTTTCGCAAACACTTCTGCGATTTTCGCAAAACTTCTGCGATTTTCGCAAACACTTCTGCGATTTTCGCAAAACTTCTGCGATTTCGCAAAAATCTGCGATTTTCGCAAACACTTCTGCGATTTTCGCAAACACTTCTGCGATTTTCGCAAACACTTCTGCGATTTTCGCAAACACTTCTGCGATTTTCGCAAACACTTCTGCGATTTTCGCAAACACTTCTGCGATTTCGCAAAACTTCTGCGATTTTCGCAAAAAACTTCTGCGATTTTCGCAAAACTTCTGCGATTTTCGCAAACACTTCTGCGATTTTCGCAAACTTCTGCGATTTTCGCAAAACTTCTGCGATTTTCGCAAAACTTCTGCGATTTTCGCAAACACTTCTGCGATTTTCGCAAAACTTCTGCGATTTTCGCAAAACTTCTGCGATTTTCGCAAAACTTCTGCGATTTTCGCAAACACTTCTGCGATTTTCGCAAACACTTCTGCGATTTTCGCAAACACTTCTGCGATTTTCGCAAAAACTTCTGCGATTTTCGCAAACACTTCTGCGATTTTCGCAAACACTTCTGCGATTTTCGCAAACACTTCTGCGATTTTCGCAAAACACTTCTGCGATTTTCGCAAACACTTCTGCGATTTTCGCAAACACTTCTGCGATTTTCGCAAACACTTCTGCGATTTTCGCAAACACTTCTGCGATTTTCGCAAACACTTCTGCGATTTTCGCAAACACTTCTGCGATTTTCGCAAACACTTCTGCGATTTTCGCAAAAATTCTGCGATTTTCGCAAACACTTCTGCGATTTTCGCAAAAACTTCTGCGATTTTCGCAAACACTTCTGCGATTTTCGCAAACACTTCTGCGATTTTCGCAAAAACTTCTGCGATTTTCGCAAACACTTCTGCGATTTTCGCAAACACTTCTGCGATTTTCGCAAACACTTCTGCGATTTTCGCAAACACTTCTGCGATTTTCGCAAACACTTCTGCGATTTTCGCAACACTTCTGCGATTTTCGCAAACACTTCTGCGATTTTCGCAAACACTTCTGCGATTTTCGCAAACACTTCTGCGATTTTCGCAAACACTTCTGCGATTTTCGCAAACACTTCTGCGATTTTCGCAAACACTTCTGCGATTTTCGCAAACACTTCTGCGATTTTCGCAAACACTTCTGCGATTTTCGCAAACACTTCTGCGATTTTCGCAAACACTTCTGCGATTTTCGCAAAAACTTCTGCGATTTTCGCAAACACTTCTGCGATTTTCGCAAACACTTCTGCGATTTTCGCAAACACTTCTGCGATTTTCGCAAACACTTCTGCGATTTTCGCAAACACTTCTGCGATTTTCGCAAACACTTCTGCGATTTTCGCAAACACTTCTGCGATTTTCGCAAAAAATTCTGCGATTTTCGCAAACACTTCTGCGATTTTCGCAAACACTTCTGCGATTTTCGCAAACACTTCTGCGATTTTCGCAAACACTTCTGCGATTTTCGCAAACTCTGTGCGATTTTCGCAAAACTTCTGCGATTTTCGCAAACACTTCTGCGATTTTCGCAAACACTTCTGCGATTTTCGCAAAACTTCTGCGATTTTCGCAAAACTTCTGCGATTTTCGCAAAACTTCTGCGATTTTCGCAAACACTCTGCGATTTTCGCAAACACTTCTGCGATTTTCGCAAACACTTCTGCGATTTTCGCAAACACTTCTGCGATTTTCGCAAACACTTCTGCGATTTTCGCAAACACTTCTGCGATTTTCGCAAACACTTCTGCGATTTTCGCAAAAACTTCTGCGATTTTCGCAAACACTTTGCGATTTTCGCAAACACTTCTGCGATTTTCGCAAACACTTCTGCGATTTTCGCAAACACTTCTGCGATTTTCGCAAACACTTCTGCGATTTTCGCAAACACTTCTGCGATTTTCGCAAACACTTCTGCGATTTTCGCAAACACTTCTGCGATTTTCGCAAACACTTCTGCGATTTTCGCAAACACTTCTGCGATTTTCGCAAACACTTCTGCGATTTTCGCAAACACTTCTGCGATTTTCGCAAACACTCTGCGATTTCGCAAAACACTTCTGCGATTTTCGCAAAAACTTCTGCGATTTTCGCAAACACTTCTGCGATTTTCGCAAACACTTCTGCGATTTTCGCAAACACTTCTGCGATTTTCGCAAACACTTCTGCGATTTTCGCAAAACTTCTGCGATTTTCGCAAACACTTCTGCGATTTTCGCAAACACTTCTGCGATTTTCGCAAACACTTCTGCGATTTTCGCAAACACTTCTGCGATTTTCGCAAACACTTCTGCGATTTTCGCAAACAAACTCTGCGATTTTCGCAAAACTTCTGCGATTTTCGCAAACACTTCTGCGATTTTCGCAAAAACTTCTGCGATTTTCGCAAAACTTCTGCGATTTTCGCAAACACTTCTGCGATTTTCGCAAAACTTCTGCGATTTTCGCAAAAACTTCTGCGATTTTCGCTAAATGTTTTGCGATTTTCGCAAACACTTCTGCGATTGTCGCAAAACTTCTGCGATTTTCACAGAAACTTCTGCGATTTTCGCAAAAACCTCTGCGATTTTCGCAAAAACTTCTGCGATTTTCACAAACACTTCTGCGTTTCGCAAACACTTGCGATTTTCGCAAACACTTCTGCGATTTTCGCAAAAACTTCTGCGATTTTCGCAAACACTTCTGCGATTTTCGCAAACACTTCTGCGATTTTCGCAAACACTTCTGCGATTTTCGCAAACACTTCTGCGATTTTCGCAAAACACTTCTGCGATTTTCGCAAACACTTCTGCGATTTTCGCAAAACTTCTGCGATTTTCGCAAACACTTCTGCGATTTTCGCAAACACTTCTGCGATTTTCGCAAACACTTCTGCGATTTTCGCAAAAACTTCTGCGATTTTCGCAAACACTTCTGCGATTTTCGCAAACACTTCTGCGATTTTCGCAAACACTTCTGCGATTTTCGCAAAACTTCTGCGATTTTCGCAAAACACTTCTGCGATTTTCGCAAACACTTCTGCGATTTTCGCAAACACTTCTGCGATTTTCGCAAACACTTCTGCGATTTTCGCAAACACTTCTGCGATTTTCGCAAACACTTCTGCGATTTTCGCAAACACTTCTGCGATTTTCGCAAACACTTCTGCGATTTTCGCAAAACTTCTGCGATTTTCGCAAACACTTCTGCGATTTTCGCAAACACTTCTGCGATTTCGCAAACACTTCTGCGATTTTCGCAAAACACTTCTGCGATTTTCGCAAACACTTCTGCGATTTTCGCAAACACTTCTGCGATTTTCGCAAACACTTCTGCGATTTCGCAAACACTTCTGCGATTTTCGCAAACACTTCTGCGATTTTCGCAAAACTTCTGCGATTTTCGCAAACACTTCTGCGATTTTCGCAAACACTTCTGCGATTTTCGCAAACACTTCTGCGATTTTCGCAAACACTTCTGCGATTTTCGCAAAAACTTCTGCGATTTTCGCAAACACTTCTGCGATTTTCGCAAAAACTTCTGCGATTTTCGCAAAAACACTTCTGCGATTTTCGCAAACACTTCTGCGATTTTCGCAAACACTTCTGCGATTTTCGCAAACACTTCTGCGATTTTCGCAAACACTTCTGCGATTTTCGCAAACACTTCTGCGATTTTCGCAAACACTTCTGCGATTTTCGCAAACACTTCTGCGATTTTCGCAAACACTTCTGCGATTTTCGCAAACACTTCTGCGATTTCGCAAACACTTCTGCGATTTTCGCAAACACTTCTGCGATTTTCGCAAAACACTTCTGCGATTTTCGCAAACACTTCTGCGATTTTCGCAAAAACTTCTGCGATTTTCGCAAACACTTCTGCGATTTTCGCAAACACTTCTGCGATTTTCGCAAAAACTTCTGCGATTTTCGCAAACACTCTGCGATTTTCAAAAACTTCTGCGATTTTCGCAAACACTTCTGCGATTTTCGCAAAACACTTCTGCGATTTTCGCAAACACTTCTGCGATTTTCGCAAAAACTTCTGCGATTTTCGCAAACACTTCTGCGATTTTCGCAAAACTTCTGCGATTTTCGCAAACACTTCTGCGATTTTCGCAAACACTTCTGCGATTTTCGCAAACACTTCTGCGATTTTCGCAAAAACTTCTGCGATTTTCGCAAACACTTCTGCGATTTTCGCAAACACTTCTGCGATTTTCGCAAAAACTTCTGCGATTTTCGCAAACACTTCTGCGATTTTCGCAAAACTTCTGCGATTTTCGCAAACACTTCTGCGATTTTCGCAAAAACTCTGCGATTTTCGCAAAACTTCTGCGATTTTCGCAAACACTCTGCGATTTCGCAAAAAACTTCTGCGATTTTCGCAAACACTTCTGCGATTTTCGCAAAACTTCTGCGATTTTCGCAAACACTTCTGCGATTTTCGCAAAAACTTCTGCGATTTTCGCAAAACATTCTGCGATTTTCGCAAAAACTTCTGCGATTTTCGCAAACACTTCTGCGATTTTCGCAAAACATTCTGCGATTTTCGCAAACACTTCTGCGATTTTCGCAAACACTTCTGCGATTTTCGCAAACACTTCTGCGATTTTCGCAAACACTTCTGCGATTTTCGCAAACACTTCTGCGATTTTCGCAAACACTTCTGCGATTTTCGCAAACACTTCTGCGATTTTCGCAAACACTTCTGCGATTTTCGCAAAAACTTCTGCGATTTTCGCAAACACTTCTGCGATTTTCGCAAACACTTCTGCGATTTTCGCAAACACTTCTGCGATTTTCGCAAACACTTCTGCGATTTTCGCAAACACTTCTGCGATTTTCGCAAACACTTCTGCGATTTTCGCAAAACTTCTGCGATTTTCGCAAACACTTCTGCGATTTTCGCAAACACTTCTGCGATTTTCGCAAACACTTCTGCGATTTTCGCAAACACTTCTGCGATTTTCGCAAAAACTTCTGCGATTTTCGCAAACACTTGTGCGATTTTCGCAAACACTTCTGCGATTTTCGCAAACACTTCTGCGATTTTCGCATAAACTTCTGCGATTTTCGCAAACACTTCTGCGATTTTCGCAAAACTTCTGCGATTTTCGCAAAAACTTCTGCGATTTTCGCAAACACTTCTGCGATTTTCGCAAACACTTCTGCGATTTTCGCAAACACTTCTGCGATTTTCGCAAACACTTCTGCGATTTTCGCAAACAACTTCTGCGATTTTCGCAAACACTTCTGCGATTTTCGCAAACACTTCTGCGATTTTCGCAAAACTTCTGCGATTTTCGCAAACACTTCTGCGATTTTCGCAAACACTTCTGCGATTTTCGCAAACACTTCTGCGATTTTCGCAACAACTTCTGCGATTTTCGCAAACACTTCTGCGATTTTCGCAAACACTTCTGCGATTTTCGCAAACACTTCTGCGATTTTCGCAAACACTTCTGCGATTTTCGCAAACATTCTGCGATTTTCGCAAACACTTCTGCGATTTTCGCAAAACATTCTGCGATTTTCGCAAACACTTCTGCGATTTTCGCAACACTTCTGCGATTTTCGCAAACACTTCTGCGATTTTCGCAAAACCTTCTGCGATTTTCGCAAACACTCTGCGATTTTCGCAAACACTTCTGCGATTTTCGCAAACACTTCTGCGATTTTCGCAAAAACTTCTGCGATTTTCGCAAACCACTTCTGCGATTTCGCAAACACTTCTGCGATTTTCGCAAACACTTCTGCGATTTTCGCAAACACTTCTGCGATTTTCGCAAACACTTCTGCGATTTTCGCAAACACTTCTGCGATTTTCGCAAAAACACTTCTGCGATTTTCGCAAACACTTCTGCGATTTTCGCAAAACTTCTGCGATTTTCGCAAAACTTCTGCGATTTTCGCAAAACACTTCTGCGATTTTCGCAAACACTTCTGCGATTTCGCAAACACTTCTGCGATT
This sequence comes from Anopheles merus, assembly GCF_017562075.2. NCBI lineage: Eukaryota > Metazoa > Arthropoda > Insecta > Diptera > Culicidae > Anopheles > Anopheles merus. The sequence continues at coordinate 11,137 of NW_024428516.1, read as the reverse complement.
TTCGCAAACACTCTGCGATTTTCGCAAACACTTCTGCGATTTTCGCAAACACTTCTGCCGCAAACACTTCTGCGATTTTCGCAAAACTTGTGCGATTTTCGCAAACACTTCTGCGATTTTCGCAAAAAACTCTGCGATTTTCGCAAACACTTCTGCGATTTTCGCAAACACTTCTGCGATTTTCGCAAACACTTCTGCGATTTTCGCAAACACTTCTGCGATTTTCGCAACACTTCTGCGATTTTCGCAAACACTTCTGCGATTTTCGCAAACACTCTGCGATTTTCGCAAACACTTCTGCGATTTTCGCAAAAACACTTCTGCGATTTTCGCAAACACTTCTGCGATTTTCGCAAAAACACTCTGCGATTTTCGCAAACACTTCTGCGATTTTCGCAAACACTTCTGCGATTTTCGCAAACACTTCTGCGATTTTCGCAAAAACTTGTGCGATTTTCGCAAACACTTCTGCGATTTTCGCAAACACTTCTGCGATTTTCGCAAAACTTCTGCGTCGCAAACACCTGCGATTTCGCAAAAACTTCTGCGATTTTCGCAAAACACTTCTGCGATTTTCGCAAACACTTCTGCGATTTTCGCAAACACTTCTGCGATTTTCGCAAACACTTCTGCGATTTTCGCAAACACTTCTGCGATTTTCGCAAACACTTTGCGATTTTCGCAAAACATTCTGATTTTCGCAAAACACTTCTGCGATTTTCGCAAACACTTCTGCGATTTTCGCAAACACTTCTGCGATTTTCGCAAAACTTCTGCGATTTCGCAAAACTTCTGCGATTTTCGCAAACACTTCTGCGATTTTCGCAAACACTTCTGCGATTTTCGCAAAACTTCTGCGATTTTCGCAAAACTTCTGCGATTTTCGAAAACACTTCTGCGATTTTCGCAAAATTCTGCGATTTTCGCAAACACTTCTGCGATTTTCGCAAAACTCTGCGATTTTCGCAAACACTTCTGCGATTTTCGCAAACACTTCTGCGATTTTCGCAAAACTTCTGCGATTTTCGCAAACACTTCTGCGATTTTCGCAAAACTTCTGCGATTTTCGCAAAACACTTCTGCGATTTTCGCAAACATTCTGCGATTTTCGCAAACACTTCTGCGATTTTCGCAAACACTTCTGCGATTTTCGCAAAAACTTCTGCGATTTTCGCAAACACTTCTGCGATTTTCGCAAAACTTTGCGATTTTCGCAAACACTTCTGCGATTTCGCAAAAACTTCTGCGATTTTCGCAAACACTTCTGCGATTTTCGCAAACTTCTGCGATTTTCGCAAAACTTCTGCGATTTTCGCAAAAACTTGTGCGATTTTCGCAAACACTTCTGCGATTTTCGCAAACACTTCTGCGATTTTCGCAAAACTTCTGCGATTTTCGCCAAAACTTCTGCGATTTTCGCAAAAACTCTTGCGATTTTCGCAAAAGCTTCTGCGATTTTCGCAAAAACTTCTGCGATTTTCGCAAAAACTTCTGCGATTTTCGCAAAACATTCTGCGATTTTCGCAAACACTTCTGCGATTTCGCAAAACTTGTGCGATTTTCGCAAAACACTTCTGCGATTTTCGCAACAACTTATGCGCTTTTCGCAAACACTTCTGCGATTTTCGCAAACAATTCTGCGATTTTCGCAAACACTTCTGCGATTTTCGCAAACACTTCTGCGATTTTCGCAACAATTCTGCGATTTTCGCAAAACACTTCTGCGATTTTCGCAAACACTTCTGCGATTTTCGCAAACACTTCTGCGATTTTCGCAAAACTTCTGCGATTTTCGCAAACACTTCTGCGATTTTCGCAAAACTTCTGCGATTTTCGCAAACACTTCTGCGATTTTCGCAAACACTTCTGCGATTTTCGCAAACACTTCTGCGATTTTCGCAAAAACTTCTGCGATTTTCGCAAACACTTCTGCGATTTTCGCAAACACTTCTGCGATTTTCGCAAACACTTCTGCGATTTTCGCAAACACTTCTGCGATTTTCGCAAACACTTCTGCGATTTTCGCAAACACTTCTGCGATTTTCGCAAAACACTTCTGCGATTTTCGCAAACACTTCTGCGATTTTCGCAAACACTTCTGCGATTTTCGCAAAAACATTTGCGATTTTCGCAAAAACTTCTGCGATTTTCGCAAACACTTCTGCGATTTTCGCAAACACTTCTGCGATTTTCGCAAAACACTTCTGCGATTTTCGCAAACACTTCTGCGATTTTCGCAAACACTTCTGCGATTTTCGCAAACACTTCTGCGATTTTGCAAACACTTTGCGATTTTCGCAAACACTTCTGCGATTTTCGCAAAACACTTCTGCGATTTTCGCAACACTTCTGCGATTTTCGCAAACACTTCTGCGATTTTCGCAAAACTTCTGCGATTTTCGCAAACACTTCTGCGATTTTCGCAAACACTTCTGCGATTTTCGCAAACACTTCTGCGATTTTCGCAACAACTTCTGCGATTTTCGCAAAAACTTCTGCGATTTTCGCAAACACTTCTGCGATTTTCGCAAACACTTCTGCGATTTTCGCAAAGAACTTCTGTGATTTTCGCAAACACTTCTGCGATTTTCGCAAAAACTTCTGCGATTTTCGCAAACACTTCTGCGATTTTCGCAAAAACTTCTGCGATTTTCGCAAACACTTCTGCGATTTTCGCAAACACTTCTGCGATTTTCGCAAACACTTCTGCGATTTTCGCAAACACTTCTGCGATTTTCGCAAAACACTTCTGCGATTTTCGCAAAACTTCTGCGATTTTCGCAAACACTTCTGCGATTTTCGCAAAAACTTCTGCGATTTTCGCAAAACTTCTGCGATTTTCGCAAACACTTCTGCGATTTTCGCAAAAACTTCTGCGATTTTCGCAAACACTTCTGCGATTTTCGCAAAACTTCTGCGATTTTCGCAAACACTTCTGCGATTTTCGCAAACACTTCTGCGATTTTCGCAAACACTTCTGCGATTTTCGCAAAACACTTCTGCGATTTTCGCAAAAACTTCTGCGATTTTCGCAAAACACTTCTGCGATTTTCGCAAAACTTCTGCGATTTTCGCAAAACACTTCTGCGTTTTCGCAAAACACTTCTGCGATTTCGCAAACACTTCTGCGATTTTCGCAACAACTTCTGCGATTTTCGCAAAAACTTCTGCGATTTTCGCAAACACTTCTGCGATTTTCGCAAAAACTTCTGCGATTTTCGCAAACACTTCTGCGATTTTCGCAAAACTTCTGCGATTTCGCAAACACTTCTGCGATTTTCGCAAACTCTCTGCGATTTTCGCAAACACTTCTGCGATTTTCGCAAACACTTCTGCGATTTTCGCAAACACTTCTGCGATTTTCGCAAAAACTTCTGCGATTTTCGCAAACACTTCTGCGATTTTCGCAAAACACTTCTGCGATTTTCGCAAACACTTCTGCGATTTTCGCAAACACTTCTGCGATTTTCGCAAACACTTCTGCGATTTTCGCAAACACTTCTGCGATTTTCGCAAACACTTCTGCGATTTTCGCAAAACTTTGCGATTTTCGCAAACACTTCTGCGATTTTCGCAAAACTTCTGCGATTTTCGCAAAAACTTCTGCGATTTTCGCAAACACTTTTGCGATTTTCGCAAACACTTCTGCGATTTTCGCAAACACTTCTGCGATTTTCGCAAACACTTCTGCGATTTTCGCAAAACTTTGCGATTTTCGCAAACACTTCTGCGATTTTCGCAAAAACTTTGCGATTTTCGCAACACTTCTGCGATTTTCGCAAACACTTCTGCGATTTTCGCAAACAACTTCTGCGATTTTCGCAAAACACTTCTGCGATTTTCGCAAACACTTCTGCGATTTTCGCAAACACTTCTGCGATTTTCGCAAAACTTCTGCGATTTTCGCAAACACTTCTGCGATTTTCGCAAACACTTCTGCGATTTTCGCAAAAACTTCTGCGATTTTCGCAAACACTTCTGCGATTTTCGCAAACACTTCTGCGATTTTCGCAAAAACTTCTGCGATTTTCGCAAACACTTCTGCGATTTTCGCAAACACTTCTGCGATTTTCGCAAAAAACTTCTGCGATTTTCGCAAAAACTTCTGCGATTTTCGCAAACACTTCTGCGATTTTCGCAAACACTTCTGCGATTTTCGCAAACACTTCTGCGATTTTCGCAAACACTTCTGCGATTTTCGCAAAAACTTCTGCGATTTTCGCAAAACACTTCTGCGATTTTCGCAAACACTTCTGCGATTTTCGCAAACACTTCTGCGATTTTCGCAAACACTCGTGCAATTTTCGCAAAAACATCTGCGATTTTCGCAAACACTTCTGCGATTTTCGCAAACACTTCTGCGATTTTCGCAAACACTTCTGCGATTTTCGCAAACACTTCTGCGATTTTCGCAAACACTTCTGCGATTTTCGCAAACACTTCTGCGATTTTCGCAAACACTTCTGCGATTTTCGCTAAAACCTCTGCGATTTTCGCAAACACTTCTGCGATTTTCGCAAACACTTCTGCGATTTTCGCAAACACTTCTGCGATTTTCGCAAACACTTCTGCGATTTTCGCAAACACTTCTGCGATTTCGCAAACACTTCTGCGATTTTGCAAACACTTCTGCGATTTTCGCAAACACTTCTGCGATTTTCGCAACACTTCTGCGATTTTCGCAAACACTTCTGCGATTTTCGCAAACACTTCTGCGATTTTCGCAAACACTTCTGCGATTTCGCAAACATTCTGCGATTTTCGCAAACACTTCTGCGATTTTCGCAAACTCTTTGCGATTTTCGCAAACACTTCTGCGATTTCGCAAACACTTCTGCGATTTTCGCAAACACTTCTGCGATTTTCGCAAACACTTCTGCGATTTTCGCAAACACTTCTGCGATTTTCGCAAACACTTCTGCGATTTTCGCAAACACTTCTGCGATTTTCGCAAACACTTCTGCGATTTTCGCAAACACTTCTGCGATTTTCGCAAACACTTCTGCGATTTTCGCAAACACTTCTGCGATTTTCGCAAACACTTCTGCGATTTTCGCAAACACTTCTGCGATTTTCGCAAACACTTCTGCGATTTTCGCAAAAGAATCTGCGATTTTCGCAAACACTTCTGCGATTTTCGCAAACACTTGTGCGATTTTCGCAAACACTTCTGCGATTTTCGCAAACACTTCTGCGATTTTCGCAAACACTTCTGCGATTTTGCAAAAACTTCTGCGATTTTCGCAAACACTTCTGCGATTTTCGCAAACACTTCTGCGATTTTCGCAAACACTTCTGCGATTTTCGCAAACACTTCTGCGATTTTCGCAAACACTTCTGCGATTTTCGCAAACACTTCTGCGATTTTCGCAAAACTTCTGCGATTTTCGCAAAACACTTCTGCGATTTTCGCAAACACTTCTGCGATTTTCGCAAACACTTCTGCGATTTTCGCAAAACACTTCTGCGATTTTCGCAAACACTTCTGCGATTTTCGCAACACTTCTGCGATTTTCGCAAACACTTCTGCGATTTTCGCAAACACTTCTGCGATTTTCGCAAACACTTCTGCGATTTTCGCAAAACTTCTGCGATTTTCGCAAACACTTCTGCGATTTTCGCAAACACTTCTGCGATTTTCGCAAAAACTCTGCGATTTTCGCAAAAACTTCTGCGATTTTCGCAAAACACTTCTGCGATTTTCGCAAACACTTCTGCGATTTTCGCAAACACTTCTGCGATTTTCGCAAACACTTCTGCGATTTTCGCAAAACACTTCTGCGATTTTCGCAAACACTTCTGCGATTTTTCAAAACACTTCTGCGATTTTCGCAAACACTTCTGCGATTTTCGCAAACACTTCTGCGATTTTCGCAAACACTTCTGCGATTTTCGCAAACACTTCTGCGATTTTCGCAAACACTTCTGCGATTTTCGCAAACACTTCTGCGATTTTCGCAAACACTTCTGCGATTTTCGCAAACACTTCTGCGATTTTCGCAAAACACTTCTGCGATTTTCGCAAACACTTCTGCGATTTTCGCAAACACTTCTGCGATTTTCGCAAAACACTTCTGCGATTTTCGCAAACACTTCTGCGATTTTCGCAAACACTTCTGCGATTTTCGCAAAACACTTGTGCGATTTTGCAAACACTTCTGCGATTTTCGCAAACACTTCTGCGATTTTCGCAAACACTTCTGCGATTTTCGCAAACACTTCTGCGATTTTCGCAAACACTTCTGCGATTTTCGCAAACACTTCTGCGATTTTCGCAAACACTTCTGCGATTTTCGCAAAAACTTCTGCGATTTTCGCAAACACTTCTGCGATTTTCGCAAACACTTCTGCGATTTTCGCAAACACTTCTGCGATTTTCGCAACACTTCTGCGATTTTCGCAAAACACTTCTGCGATTTTCGCAAAACTTCTGCGATTTTCGCAAACACTTCTGCGATTTTCGCAAACACTTCTGCGATTTTCGCAAACACTTCTGCGATTTTCGCAAACACTTCTGCGATTTTCGCAAACACTTCTGCGATTTTCGCAAACACTTCTGCGATTTTCGCAAACACTTCTGCGATTTTCGCAAACACTTCTGCGATTTTCGCAAAACACTTCTGCGATTTTCGCAAACACTTCTGCGATTTTCGCAAAAAACTCTGCGATTTTCGCAAACACTTGTGCGATTTTCGCAAACACTTGTGCGATTTTCGCAAAAGCTTCTGTGATTTTCGCAAACACTTCTGCGATTTTCGCAAACACTTCTGCGATTTTCGCAAACACTTCTGCGATTTTCGCAAACACTTCTGCGATTTTCGCAAACACTTCTGCGATTTTCGCAAAAAACTCTGCGATTTTCGCAAACACTTCTGCGATTTTCGCAAAACACTTCTGCGATTTTCGCAAAAACTTGTGCGATTTTCGCAAAAACTTCTGCGATTTTCGCAAACACTTCTGCGATTTTCGCAAACACTTCTGCGATTTTCGCAAACACTTCTGCGATTTTCGCAAAACACTTCTGCGATTTTCGCAAACACTTCTGCGATTTTCGCAAACACTTCTGCGATTTTCGCAAACACTTCTGCGATTTTCGCAAACACTTCTGCGATTTTCGCAAAAATTTCTGCGATTTTCGCAAACACTTCTGCTCTGCGATTTTCGCAAACCTTCTGCGATTTTCGCAAACACTTCTGCGATTTTCGCAAACACTTCTGCGATTTTCGCAAAACTTCTGCGATTTTCGCAAAAACCTTGTGCGATTTTCGCAAACACTTCTGCGATTTTCGCAAACACTTCTGCGATTTTCGCAAACACTTCTGCGATTTTCGCAAAACTTCTGCGATTTTCGCAAACACTTCTGCGATTTTCGCAACACTTCTGCGATTTTCGCAAACACTTCTGCGATTTCGCAAAACACTTCTGCGATTTTCGCAAACACTTCTGCGATTTTCGCAAACACTTCTGCGATTTTCGCAAACACTTCTGCGATTTTCGCAAACACTTCTGCGATTTTCGCAAACACTTCTGCGATTTCGCAAACACTTCTGCGATTTTCGCAAACACTTCTGCGATTTTCGCAAAAATTCTGCGATTTTCGCAAACACTTCTGCGATTTCGCAAAAACTTCTGCGATTTTCGCAAACACTTCTGCGATTTTCGCAAAACACTTCTGCGATTTTCGCAAACATTCTGCGATTTTCGCAAACACTTCTGCGATTTTCGCAAACACTTCTGCGATTTTCGCAAACACTTCTGCGATTTTCGCAAACACTTCTGCGATTTTCGCAAACACTTCTGCGATTTTCGCAAACACTTCTGCGATTTTCGCAATAATGAGGGCGATTTTCGCAAACACTTCTGCGATTTTCGCAAACACTTCTGCGATTTTCGCAAACACTTCTGCGATTTTCGCAAACACTTCTGCGATTTTCGCAAAAACTTCTGCGATTTCGCAAACACTTCTGCGATTTTCGCAAACACTTCTGCGATTTTCGCAAAACACTTCTGCGATTTTCGCAAAACTTCTGCGATTTTCGCAAAACACTTCTGCGATTTTCGCAAACACTTCTGCGATTTTCGCAAAACTTCTGCGATTTCGCAAAACTTCTGCGATTTCGCAAACACTTCTGCGATTTTCGCAAACACTTCTGCGATTTTCGCAAAACACTTCTGCGATTTTCGCAAACACTTCTGCGATTTTCGCAAACACTCTGCGATTTTCGCAAAACACTTCTGCGATTTTCGCAAACACTTCTGCGATTTTCGCAAACACTTCTGCGATTTTCGCAAACACTTCTGCGATTTTCGCAAACACTTCTGCGATTTTCGCAAACACTTCTGCGATTTTCGCAACACTTCTGCGATTTTCGCAAAACACTTCTGCGATTTTCGCAAAACTTCTGCGATTTTCGCAAACACTTCTGCGATTTTCGCAAACACTTCTGCGATTTTCGCAAACACTTCTGCGATTTTCGCAAACACTTCTGCGATTTTCGCAAACACTTCTGCGATTTTCGCAAAACTTCTGCGATTTTCGCAAACACTTCTGCGATTTTCGCAAAACACTTCTGCGATTTTCGCAAACACTTCTGCGATTTTCGCAAACACTTCTGCGATTTTCGCAAACACTTCTGCGATTTCGCAAACACTTCTGCGATTTTCGCAAAAACTTCTGCGATTTTCGCAAACACTTCTGCGATTTTCGCAAACACTTCTGCGATTTTCGCAAAACTTCTGCGATTTTCGCAAACACTTCTGCGATTTTCGCAAACATTTCTGCGATTTTCGCAAAAACTTGTGCGATTTTCGCAAAAACACTTCTGCGATTTTCGCACAAAATTCTGCGAATTTCGCAAACACTTGTGCGATTTTCGCAAACACTTCTGCGATTTTCGCAAACACTTCTGCGATTTTCGCAAACACTTCTGCGATTTTCGCAAACACTTCTGCGATTTTCGCAAACACTTCTGCGATTTTCGCAAACACTTCTGCGATTTTCGCAAACACTTCTGCGATTTTCGCAAACACTTCTGCGATTTTCGCAAACACTTCTGCGATTTTCGCAAACACTTCTGCGATTTTCGCAAAACACTTCTGCGATTTTCGCAAACACTTCTGCGATTTTCGCAAACACTTCTGCGATTTTCGCAAAAAACTTCTGCGATTTTCGCAAAACTTCTGCGATTTTCGCAAACACTTCTGCGATTTTCGCAAACACTTCTGCGATTTTCGCAAACACTTCTGCGATTTTCGCAAACACTTCTGCGATTTTCGCAAACACTTCTGCGATTTTCGCAAAACTTCTGCGATTTTCGCAAACACTTCTGCGATTTTCGCAAACACTCTGCGATTTTCGCAAACACTTCTGCGATTTTCGCAAACACTTCTGCGATTTTCGCAAACACTTCTGCGATTTTCGCAAAACACTTCTGCGATTTTCGCAAACACTTCTGCGATTTTCGCAAAAACTTCTGCGATTTTCGCAAAGAACTTCTGCGATTTTCGCAAACACTTCTGCGATTTTCGCAAACACTTCTGCGATTTTCGCAAAACACTTCTGCGATTTTCGCAAACACTTCTGCGATTTTCGCAAACACTTCTGCGATTTCGCAAACACTCTGCGATTTTCGCAAACACTTCTGCGATTTTCGCAAAACTTCTGCGATTTTCGCAAACACTTCTGCGATTTTCGCAAAAACTTCTGCGATTTTCGCAAACACTCTGCGATTTTCGCAAACACTTCTGCGATTTTCGCAAAACACTTCTGCGATTTTCGCAAAAACACTTCTGCGATTTTCGCAAACACTTCTGCGATTTCGCAAAACACTTCTGCGATTTTCGCAAACACTTCTGCGATTTTCGCAAACACTTCTGCGATTTCGCAAACACTTCTGCGATTTTCGCAAACACTTCTGCGATTTTCGCAAACACTTCTGCGATTTTCGCAAAAACTTCTGCGATTTTCGCAAACATTCTGCGATTTTCGCAAACATTCTGCGATTTTCGAAAAACACTTCTGCGATTTTCGCAAACACTTCTGCGATTTTCGCAAAACACTTCTGCGATTTTCGCAAAACACTTCTGCGATTTTCGCAAACACTTGTGCGATTTTCGCAAACACTTCTGCGATTTTCGCAAACACTTCTGCGATTTTCGCAAACAACTTCTGCGATTTTCGCAAACATTCTGCGATTTTCGCAAAACTTCTGCGATTTTCGCAAACACTTCTGCGATTTTCGCAAACATTCTGCGATTTTCGCAAAACACTTCTGCGATTTTCGCAAACACTTCTGCGATTTTCGCAAAACACTCTGCGATTTTCGCAAAACACTTCTGCGATTTTCGCAAAACATTCTGCGATTTTCGCAAAACACTTGTGCGATTTTCGCAAACAATTCTGCGATTTTCGCAAACACTTCTGCGATTTTCGCAAAACACTTCTGCGATTTTCGCAAAAACTTCTGCGATTTTCGCAAACACTTCTGCGATTTTCGCAAAAACTTGGCGATTTTCGCAAAACACTTCTGCGATTTTCGCAAACACTTCTGCGATTTTCGCAAACATTCTGCGATTTTTTTCGCAACACTTCTGCGATTTCGCAAAACACTTCTGCGATTTCGCAAACACTTCTGCGATTTTCGCAAACACTTGTGCGATTTTCGCAAACACTTCTGCGATTTTCGCAAAAACTTCTGCGTGATTTTCGCAAACACTTCTGCGATTTTCGCAAAAACAAATCTGCGATTTTCGCAAACACTTCTGCGATTTTCGCAAACACTTCTGCGATTTCGCAAACACTTGTGCGATTTTCGCAAAACACTTCTGCGATTTTCGCAAACACTTCTGCGATTTCGCAAACACTTCTGCGATTTTCGCAAACACTTCTGCGATTCGCAAAAACTTCTGCGATTTTCGCAACACTTCTGCGATTTTCGAAAACACTTCTGCGATTTCGCAACACTTTCTGCGATTTTCGCAAACACTTCTGCGATTTTCGCAAAACTTCTGCGATTTTCGCAAACACTCTGCGATTTTCGCAAACAATTCTGCGATTTTCGCAAACACTTCTGCGATTTTCGCAAACACTTCTGCGATTTTCGCAACACTTCTGCGATTTCGCAAACACTTCTGCGAT
>NW_024428515.1:0-26124 GCF_017562075.2 Anopheles merus | reverse complement strand
CTAGGTCAATAAATGCTGACGAGCTACGTTAGCAACGCGCCAGCAATGCGCGCTGGTTTAACGATTAAATGGAAAAAATAGGCTAAGAAGAATAGACTAAGAAGAAGATGCTGATCGATGACGGTCAGCAATTTTAGAGTATAAAATCAATTGAATAAATTAATGAAGTCATTATTTGCCAAGAGCCAGTTGGTGTGTTTATTATTGTGCTTAAGTCGGCGTGTACTGTGCCTGTCTTAAGCTGCTACTTCGAAAGACACTTTTGTGTGCGCGACAATGTACTTATTTTGTAATTTTTTTTTATCACGGGATGTTTTCGCTTCTTTTTCCGTGCACTTTTAGCTGTCGAATGACGTATGGCTTGTTTTCCTATGCCTATGGCGATCACGAGTTGTAAACAAAAATGTAACTGTCAAAATTATCCCGAACGCTGTGTATATGTTTGGCTTTGGTGTCTAGGATATTTTTAATAGTCTACTACCAAATTTTCACACTTTCACTCATTTTTTGTTCAAATTCGTAAGGAAGACGACGATGACGAGCGGGAATGGAAGGAGGGAGGGAAGGCGACGAATACTTCAACACTAGAGAACAATGCTCGACACAACCGTATCACGACGACCGAAAACCGACCGAGGGGTGGAGGAGGTGGACCGATGAGGGAGAACGTTGACACATACTTTTTCTCTTTTTGACGGTGTTGCTTTATTGAGTTCTGATCAACGACTGCCCGCTCAGCCCAAGTTCTCTTCTTTACAGATTCATTCCGATTGCATCAGGCAATACTACTATTTCAACTCTACATACAATTCTACATTCGACCCTCCTGATGGACTTCGATCCTCGATGTCCTACCCTTAATTAACTTATCCCTAATCCTTGAATTCCTGATCTTCATCTAATCCATCTTTGTCAGACGATTCAATCGTAGCATATGACCATAGTTTGATATTGTCGTCACTCGTACTCGTAACTTGAGGCCCTTCGCGACTAGCTGCCTTTTAAACGTCATACCGCCCATTTCTTTTTACCTTCGTTATTTCGTACGGACCCAAAAATTCATTAGCTTACTTCTTCTTCCTGCCACAAATTGAGTTCTCTTTATCGCCAACCAAATCACCAATCTTATACCCATGTTCCGGCTTTCTTTTCTTATCAAATTGCTCCTTATATCTCTTTTGCGCCAACTCTATTTCTTTTCTGGCCTCCTCTGTCTCATACCCCTGTCCATCCCATTCGTATTCTTCATACCATTCTTTTTCCAGCATTTCGTGTAATAAATCATCAGATGCCTGTCTCATTCTGACCCCGAACATTAATTCAAATGGAGATCTCCCTGTTGACGAATTAAGGTGCCCGTTTACCGGCCGTTGAACTCTGTTGACTTGTTTATAACCACTTAGCGATATCTCCCATCGATAGTTTTCCCAGCACTGATAAAACCGTCCGATTTATACGTTCCGCCTGGCTGTTTCCTCGTCCTCGTGTACTCTCCCGTAGTGAGACAATATGCTCGATGTTTTGCTTCTGAACGAATTCGGCAAACACCTTAGCCGTGAACGCTGCCCCTCTGTCCGTTATTACTCGGGTCGGATATCCGAATATCGACGACCAACTCTCCAGTTTTTGCAACACTTCCTCCGCATTCGTTGTTCTAGTAGGATAAAGCCAAACAATTTAGAAAACCCCATCCACCACCGTTAAAATATACCTGTATTGTTTTGAAGGGGCGTCCATGGGCCCCACATGGTCCAAATGCAATGTGTGTAGAGGCGCATCTCCTTTGTCGATTGGGTTCAAGCATCCCTCGTGTCGTCCTAACTTTTTGTTGTGTAGGATGCACTTCTCATCTCGTTCGAGATATATTGCTTCACCAATACCTCTAGATGTGGAATCCAAACTTCTTCCTTATCTGCCTTATGGTATGCATAGTACGCTGTGCCCCATAATGACCGTCGTTATGTGCGTTTTCTATGATCTGCTTCCTCATGTTTGGTGGAATCACTAATATTTCGTTTTCTTCCACTACAGTGTATAAAGTCCACCTTTCAATTTATACGATCCGTAGGGCCTATCCAATAGAATTTCTTGTTCGGTTGAGCCATGGATAACCATGTCATCCTTGTACAAATCTAGTAGGTTGTTTGTATTAGATCCCGAAACACATAATTAACATACCGGATAAACACTGCGGGCGAATTACACAAACCAAACGGCGCGCAATTAAACTCGTACAATCCTCGCCTCGTTGCAAACGCTGTATATTTTTTACTGGTCTCTCTGCTACCAGCACATGGAAAAATCCATTCTCCAGGTCCATAACTGTGAACCATTGTGCACATTGTAGTTTTGCACGACATCATCGATCGAATTCAATTTCCGATAATCGACACACACCAGGTTGCTCCCGTCCTTTTACTTCACTACAACTATACGGCTCGCAAAATCCGATACAGAAGGCCTAACAATGCCCTCTTAAGCCACTCATCCACTTGCGCATCCACTGCTTCAGATTCCGAAAAAGACAATCTGCTTGGTGGGTGGCGGAACGGCATTATCTGTCCGTCTGGCACAATTTCCAACTTAACTGGACACGTTTGTTTTCTCTCACTGCAGCTGGTTTTATTGTATGTCTCGATCATTGTCATTATCTCGCCCCGAAATTGAGGCGGGATAACCGGTTCTATTGTCTCGTCAACGCTCATTGTGTTCATCACTTCACTTAAAATATTGTTCACATGCTGTTGTCGTTCCCGTTCTTCTTCCTTTCTCTGTATCCCCAACACTTGCTCGTTTCTATGTGGCTCGATCATGACCGTTTCGTTGTTAATGTTGTAATTAACAGAATGCAAAAAATCCATACCTACGATAAGGGGTGTTCTAATCGCTTCGTATGGTACCAGAATCCACTGCGCCTGATATACACAATTGTCTATGTTTACTGCAATTGTGGCTTCGCCGAATCCATTTTGGGGCACTCCTCCTAGCCCTCTCAAAGTGTGGTTCGATTGTTTCCATTGTTTTTACTGTGGTGGAAGTCCCGTGAAAACATCTTCTCGTATTAGCGATATCTCGCTCTCGGTGTCGACCAGAGCCATATATTCTTTCCCGCACACGCTTACTTGTTTTGTTGGTAATTCTTTATTTGATTCCTGGGTCTGACCCCCCATCACGCTGTAGCTGTTTTTGTTACAGTTTCAAGCTATATGCCCCACGCCTCCACATTTGAAACACTTTACCGGAGATCGCTCATTTGTACTAAATGGTACAATAGCGCGCGTGTCAGTTACCAGAACAATCCTTCCTTGGCAGAACAATCCTTCGCCCGATGTCCCGTTCTACCGCATTCAAAACATTTTGTTGCCTTAACACACTTTTGCGCTTCATGTCCTAACTCCCCACAAATATAACACTTCCGCAAACCTATACCATTGTTCCTCTTCACAACACTTTTCTTTTCCGCTCTATCCATGCGCAATAGCTCTTCTTTCAGCTCGGCCATACTGCGCGCTCGATAAAGGGATGCACGCACTTTTGTGTCGCACGACACACCGTCCACGATATACTCGATGATGCTCCCCTACTAGCAAAGAGAACGAAAAAGTGTGCGACTTTCAGGCGAGGGGCATGTAGAAGCATGGGGAGACGGTTGGAAATACGCGGAATTACGCGAAGGCGCGAGCGTGTTTTGGTTTCTACACAGTTTTTTCACTCACACAATTACACATGTGTGAATGTGTGCGTTCACTTTCAGCCTGCGCGCTCAGTTTGGTTTTCTCGCAGCGGCATGCGGGTATCGGTGTCTCGCTCGCACTAGTGCAGCGAGTGTTCCTCTGTGCGCTCCCTTTCTTGCCACCACACGAATTCGTCAGTTCAGCTCAAGCGTTCGCCGTGAAAGGCCGCGCGCGTGTTAGCCTAAGTCCCGGGCGATCGATGTTTCGCTAAGTGTTTAAGTGTTGTGCACATTGAAATGAAGCTGCGCTTTTCTTTCACCATTTATCTTAAATGTGTGATTTGCGCTGCTTTATTTCAATATTTGTTTACTGCATTGAACAGCAACAACGGTATTCATGCAGTTAGACGGTTTTTTAAATAAGATGATTTTTTTAATATAATAATGTGTGTGATTTTGTGGCAATATTGTGTGAAGCTATGTGCGAAAATGCCCCTTTATTTGCAATAAAAGTGGTAAAATATAAACCAACTTTAATGTGTTCAAGTTTTTGTTTTGATTTGGGTGCACCAAGTCCGAATGAAGGGAAGCGCACAGCGTGCTACGAAAGAAACAAGTGGGAGGGGGTGTCAGTCCAGCGCAGCGCAATTCGCTGGAATCAAGTAGGAGGGGGTACCAGCTCAGCGCAGCGCAAGCCGAAAGAAACGGGAAGGAAGGGGTATGATGAAACAGCGCGAGCGAGCGTTCTTTACAGCGAGAGCGCCTCGTGTATTTTAAAGGCAAGCAAGAGAGCGCATTCTCTCCGTGGTAGCGCTCCATCTGCCATTTTTAATTTCGAGCCCAAAACAACGGACTTCGGATCCGATCTGGGCCGGGCCCCCACCGCGTGTTTCTACCTACCCCTCGCCTGAAATTTCGTTCTCTTTGTCTGTCGGGTCTCATCATCGATTTCCGTATCTCGAGCTATACGCTGCATCTCGTATACGTATTCGAGCATTGTTTCCTGGGGACGTTTTACCCGTGACATAAGCCGCCTGTGCACATCACTCGACCGCACTATTTGACCAAATTCTTTCATCAGCTTTGATCGCAAAGCTGCGTACGATATTATGTTTTTTTCAGTCGAGAGAAAACTCCGCGCAACTCCCACCATTTTTCTCCGCACATAATAAATATTTGCTCGTCCGTCCAATGCGCCATGTTGGCCACTCCCTCGAAATCGTCAAACCATGCCCCAATGTCTTTGGTAAGGTCATTGCCGTAAGGGTCAATGCCTTCTTCCACGTCGCGAAACGAATAGGGCTGCACAAACTGTGCATGTGTTTCTATACTTCTAGGCACTTTCATCTTTTGTGACACCACTTCTGCCCCAATTGCTCTCGATTCCGCGGTAGCAGCCATAGCACCACCCGCCGCAGTCGCACAACTGCTCCCCGTTTCGCTAGTTTCTGATTCCGCATCCACGTCAAAATTTCACCAATATTTTCCTCGCGTTGGCCGATGCTTGTTACCCCAGCTTCTAATAAACGCTTAGCTAATTCTTCCTTGGTTCCGGACAGTGCTAGTCCCGCCGTTTCGCACATCTGAACCAATCCCGCACGCGTATATTCGCTTAGAAAACGTTCCATTTTTTATATATAACGCGCCAAAATGCTAGAGAACGCAACTTTTTTTCGCACCCCAAACGCACAGCGTTAGTCCCTCACACACACACGCACAGCGCTTCCTCCTCAGGCATCCAGCACCCACAAGCACGATGCCTAGTGACGCCGCACACCTCTTTCACACCGCAGCTTTCCGGGCCCACCGCACCGATCTCCTTGCATACCGCTTAACTTGCGGACCCAGTGCAGAAACGCCGAAAGCCACTCGCGCACACAGCGCCTTTCTGTTGCAAACCGCAACTTCACGCGCACACAGTGCACAAACGCACACAGCTTCTCGCGCACCCCGCGCCTTTTTGATGCTAACTGCAACTTCACCACGCACACAGCGCTGATCCTTTTGCACCCAGCAAACTCGCGCACACAGCGCAGAAACGCACACAGCTTCTTGGGCACCCACCGCCTTTTTGTTGCAAACTGCAACTTCACCGCGCACACAGCGCACCAACGCACAAAGCTTCTCGCGCACCCCGCGCCTTTTCGTTGCAAACTGCAACTTCACCGCGTACACACCCGCTGCGCAAAGCGACGGAAGAAATCATGCCGTTCGGAGAATTTTATCATGCCATCTTTTTCCCTCCAACGGCAAATTTGTCAAGCAGCTCGTCGAGCTACCCGTCCCTGGCTCCGCCTCGTACCCCTCGCCTGAGCGCGCTGTTGAAGGTTTGGATGTGTTAGTGCGTCAGACGGCCAATCGCTGTCAGCCGTCCTCCGTGCTTTTTCCCTCCATAGCGCCATCTCTTTCTCGCGTGTGGTCAATGCTCGCGAGCTGTTGTGGCGCCTAAAAATGCCGTTAACAAACATTGCGGCGATGAAGTTGCATTTTCACAAATCAAACAAAAAAAGCGCAATAAGTTCAATTGCTGCAATGTAAAAATGACTAAGGAATCGCTAGCTAACGCTGGAGGGTTTGCTGTGAAACGCGCAGATCCCTTATTCGCATTAACACGTTCATCCCGGCGCTTATTTTCATCAACTTTCCTTTCCACCAGCACCTAGAACGCAGGCTGGAAAGTTCACTGGCAGGCAGTGGGGCCTGCCATCGATCTGAACGAGTTAAGCATTAAGCATAACTTTGTTACACTAAGCTTTTGCTTTCGTATGTTGTAGATTACACAGATATGCTGAGCCGTCTGCGCAAGGGTATGAGCGTGCGTGTGTGTGCAAAACTGTCGCCAAATGTGTTTTTTCCGAAATGTTATGATCCTTCGGTCAAAGAAAGGAAGGTGTTCATGAAAGGCGGAAAGACGAATTGAGGCCCCTGTCAATGGTAACTGATGACAGGGAGGAGGGGGTACTGGCACACAGCTGTTGGGAGATTGAACAGTATACTTAAATTGCCGGCGGGAAGGCCATGGGACCCCTACGATCATCGGTCACAGGCCCTAAAATTGTAGCCGCCATGGGGGGAGGGGAGGTGCAAATGGTTTTCTCCAGCCACGGAGCCCTAAAGACCATCTTTCCGGGGGCCCTTGTTGCTAATAATCTGTCCACTTGTAGACATACGGCATACTACAGACTAGAGATCTTCGGCGACCGCCTAGTCCGCCTATCGTTAGGTCTGCCGCTGGTACATTGCCGTGTTTTTTTTATCGTGGAGGTGCATCCTTCCCCCTGCCTGCAGCGTATGCATCGAGTAGGAGACAGTGTGGCAGTATGCAAGTTGCACGCTGGATAGGAGCGGGCCCGCGACACCGCCATCATTCCGCACATCTGCATGCCCGTCGTGGGTTCTAACCGCGTATGAACCGTCCGCCGTAGCAAGGGGTGACTATCAGGCTACGCGGTACTCAAGTCCTGAAAAGGCCGGCATGATCACGGCATTACGCCAATAATAATAATAATTATAATAATAAGAAGAAGAAGAACTTAGCATAGCAGTCCACACTCGGAGAAGGTTTTTGTTTTGACTTTGGTGCTGCCGGGTCTACCGCTGTGGCGCGACAAATGTACGGAATGCACTTGAACAAAGGACATGAACCTACCGATCCGAACCCATTCCAAGGCAATGCCGGTCAATCGGCGTCATGATACCGACTCTAAGCCAACAAGCCACCAGATTCTGGACGGACAGGTACAGCACCATACGCGCACCGTAATAAACAAATCCAGAATCCTCTTTTGTATGGATTCAATTCAAAATGTTGTTTCCACTTGCGTGCGCTAGCTGAATTAGAAATAAATGTGCAACATATCACACGCACGTTTGCTTAGATCGTGTTCCTTTTTACCACCAACAGCAGAGCCGATCGCAAAGATGCCAATGCCAATGGTTGTGTTGTCTCTCAGGTAGCGAGATCGAAAATGTATGGACTTTGTAGTCGTAGCTGATGAAAATGTACGCCTCAGAATCAAATAGTTTTGGGGTTTCCACACGCACACACACACACACACACACCACACGCACCAACACACACACACCACACACACACACACACACACACACACACACACACACACACACACACACACACACACACACACACACACACACACGCACGTGAGCACACACGCACGCACACACACACATGCACGCACACATACACACATGCACGCACACACACACACACACGCACACATGCACACATGCACGTACGCGTGCACGCGGGCACGCACTAGCGAAAGCGCGAACGCAAGCACGCACCCACGAAAGCGCGAACGCAAGCACGCACCCCCCCCCCCCCTTAGACCACACCCCCCCACCCTCCTGCACGAGCGAGTACGGCTACCGCATCGGTAGAACGGCTGGTTCAGCTTTCTTGTATCGCAACCTCATTCAAAGTGCCGGGCGAGGTGGGGGATCGCGACATGATAGAGTGAACGGTCACTTTCCCCGCGCTGTGTGCGTGTGTGTGTCAAGACCCGAAAACTCGTGACAAATTTCGGCACATTTAAAAAAAGTTATTTTTTTCCATTATACACTGTGCTACATGATGCTTAGAAGGTCGTTGAAGTATCAAACATGTTCAAATTAAAAAAATATTAGATTAGTGTTAGACGTTCTCCTACGCTTGTTTTAAATAGGCTTCTTCACCCTCGATTGCCACGGGCATCGAATGGTCTCATCAGCAGCGGCACGAAATAAAATAAACCATCAATACACCGATAACACTTTGAATCCCAATCCAGCTTCTCTCACAGCGCCTCAAGGTCACACACAAATAAATAAATGCTAACACCCGCCAATAACAATACACAACTGCAATGCACATACATGAATCAACGCATACACCGCAACCGCCAATCAGCTGGCGGCGGAAGGCACGGGCAGAAGCGCAAGTAAGGCAAGGCAGGGTGAGGAAGGGAGAAGAAGCGGACGAAAAAATGGGCGCCAATATTTTTAAATTTTTTGACCGTTTTTTTTTTGCTCCGCCGCCATAAATAGTTCGTCCATTTCGCCAACAGATGGCGCTAACCGGCGCAAGCCAGCGCAGGAATCGCTGAAGTCCAGCGCGGGAGACCAGGCTAAATCTGCGCTGGCCAGCGCAGATTTTGGTACATTTCCTGCGCTGGAAACTGCTCGAATTGGCGCAGCGGGTGCTCGAATTTGCGCAGCGGGAACGTTTTACTGTGGTAAAATGAAATAAATGAATTCCTGCAGTGAAACAACGATGAAGCTATTACTAGGAAATTTTATTTATACCACTGTAAATCCATTATGTGCTCGCGAGCTAGGCTGTTTTTTCTGCATGGATTTTGGATAGGCAGTGCGCTCGCGAGCTAGGCTGTTTTTTCTGCATGGCTTTTAAGCATACAGGCCGCTCGCAAGCTACCCTGATCTTCTCACTACGTCTTTTGGACAAGCAGTGCGCTTGCAAGCCAGGCTATTTTTCTCTGTGTGTTTAGAACATACGATGCGCTCGCGCTCTGCGATGTTTTAAACGTGTGTTTCGAATAGGCAGTGTGGGTCGACGACAGTAGCTTGTAAGTTTTGCTATACAAAACATTAATTTCAGTTTTAGTTTTACTTGACCACAATAAAAAAATGCCGTTTTTTCACGCAGCTTTTTACATTCCGTATAAGCCCGTCAGCGTTATACATTTTGTTTTTTTTCTCGGGGCAACTAGTTTCAAACGAGCGACGGCAATAGTTTGTAATTTTTTTTATACAAAACATTAATTTTAGTTTTAGTTTTACTTGATCAGCTGTTTTTTCACGCAGCTATTTACATTCCGTATAAGCCCGTCAGCGTTACAGGTTTGGTTTTTTCTCGGGGAGCTTTTATTATTTTTTATGCAAGCGGGCGAATCATATTTTTCTGGAGTGAGAGCGACGAGCGTCCGCTCACTAATGGGAGCGAACGAACCTTATGATACCCGCTCTTCTTGTCCATGCCTAGTCCTGAGTTGGTTGTAGAGGCTGGAAAACCGAATCCTTCAATTAGAATTTCTTTGAGGAGCTTTCAGCTTTCGCAGATTTCGGCGAAATCGTGAGAGCCTCTCAAATCGTGATAGCCCTAAACAAAGCCTGTGATGGCGCTATGCCAAGAAGGAAACTTCTTAACGGACGACGACCACCCGTCTACTGGTGGAACGCAGCGGTAGAGCGCATAAAGTTTTCTCTGCACTTGTGGCTGTTGAGGAATTATCTTGACGGTCGAGTGTTGCAGTCGTACCGCAGGCGTACCCCAGAGATTAGTGCTTGGTCCCACCCTGTGGAACGTCATGTACGATGGAGTACTGACCCTTGCCCTCCCTCCTGGTATCGAAATCATTGGTTTTGCAGACGACATTGCTCTCACCGTCTCAGCTGTGTCTATTGGGGAGGTAGAGATGCTCGCCACCGATGGAGTCGGTCGGATTGACCGGTGGATACGGGATGCAAAGCTAGAGATCATGAGATGAGTTCATCGTCAATCAGCAGTCATAAAGTGCACCAAAAAGCATCGATAATGGCAGGAACTATACAAGTCAAGTCTAGCAGATCGCTAAAGTATCTTGGGGTAGTCATTGGTGACCGATTTAAATTTAAGGGCCGGCACGAGGAAGCCTGCAAGAAGGCCGTGAAAGCAGTAAATGCACTAGCGGCATTCACCTCAAATATTGGCGGACCGAGTAGCAGCATTAGGCGCCTTCATTCTAACTGCGCCATCTCGGTGTTGAGGTACGGAGCCCCGCTTTGGGCGCATACACTAAAGGAGAAGCAACACCTGAACACCGTGAATATGGTGCACATCTCAAAGCTGCTTTCGACCTCATCTCGCACGACATTTTGATCGCCAAATTGCAAAAATTAGGGGTTTCGGAACAAATAGTTAAGTGGTTGCATTCCTATCTGACAGAACGCTCATACAAGATCAAGGTAAACGATCATACATCTAGAGAGGTGTTTGGCACCTCAGGGGTGCCTCAAGGCAGCAATTTGGGCCCACAGCTCTTCATTGTTTATATAAACGATGTAGGGCAATTGCTAGCGGAACACCGTTTTCTTCTGTTTGCCGATGACGTTAAACTGTTCGCTCCTATCAACGATACCAATGACTGCATCAATCTTCAACGCGCCATCAACCTGTTTAGCATATGGTGCCGTGATAATGCAATGGTGCTATGTATCGAAAAATGTCGTGTCTTGTCTTTTTACCGTTCTCGGTCCAGCACACGATTTAACTACCAGATCGATAACATATCCGTTGAACGCACCGATACATTCCGCGACCTTGGGATCATTCTCGACACACGTTTAACATTTAACGATCACCTAGAGAATATAGGGTCCAGAGGGAACCAACTACTGGGTTGGATTATTCGATCAACGCAAGGTTTCCGTATTCCTATGACCATAAAAACCATTTACTGTGCCTACGTTCGATCAGTGTTAGAATATGGCAGTATTGTTAGCGACCCCTGTACCGAACAATGGAGTAATCGAATCGAGGCCATCCAAAGAAAAGCGACTAGATATGCTGTAAGACTCTTACCATGGCGACAGGGCGATGTGTTACCGTCATACCATTCCCGGTGTCTGCTTTTAGGGATTCAATCGTTGAAAAAGCGCCGTGAGATAGCTAAATGCCTTTTTATATCAGGAGTACTTAACCACCACATTGATGCTCCTACTCTATTAGCTATGATAGAATTTAACGCGCCATCTAGGAATCTACGTACACGTCAATTCATATCAGTCCCTCGTTATGGAACTCGTTTTGGCCAGTCTGAGCCTATGTCAGCTATGTATCGAACTTTCATAAATAACTTTGATTTATTTGATTTCAAAATACCACAGAATGTTTTTAGAGATAGACTCAGGACACAACATACGTAATAATTTTATTTTCAAAATACATTTTCTATTCTTGTGCACCAGTTCTCCCCTATCGATTTATTTATTTATTTATTTATTTATTTCATATATAAACCGACGGACCATCATGTCTAATCGGCAACCTTATAATTAAATTAAGGAGCATATAAATAAACATCTAGTTATAAGCAAACATTACATGTGATGTAGACGCAATTTCTCCTTGAACGTGGAAGTAGACATACTAAAATCGAACAAATCTAACACTTCATTGAACTCGAGGGACATACGTATAATAGGGTGTCCCTGGCTATGGTTGTTGCGGGTACGCGGAACACGGAGATGGAAATTGGATCTAAGAATCCGACAGGGAGCGAACAAATTGATGCTGGCTAGTAATGCCGGGGAATCGATCTCTCCGTTAAGGAGCCGAAATATGAAAAGGCATTGGGCGTTTTTACGTCGAGAGCAGAGTGGTTCAAGTCCGAGAAGCAGACACCGCTGATGGTAGGTGGGCCGAGCGTGGTGGGATTGCCATGGAAGGAGTCGAACCGCGTACCTGGTGAGTCTCCGTTGAATGGCTTCGAGGCGATTGATGTCACCAACGCCAAGCGGGCACCAGATCGGACAGCAGTACTCCAGGCACGACCTTACGATGGCACAGAAGATCGATTTGACGCACATGGGATCGGTAAACTCGCTACAGGTCCGCGTAATTAAACCAAGTAGCTGATTTCCCTTCGCAACAACGCTATCAATGTGAGGGCGAAATGACATCTTCTGATCGAGTAGCACCCCCAGATCACGGATACATGTCGTGCGAGCCAAAGCCGTGTTGAGCATAGTGTATGTAAACGTGATGGGGTGACGGGCTCTGCTGAATGATATACACTGGCATTTATCAGCACACACTTGGAGAGCGTTTCTGCTGCACCAGCTATCCAGATTCTCAAGGATCGTTTGAAGGCGTACACAGTCACTGTCGTTTCTAACTGGAGCGAATATTTTTACATCGTCGGCGTACATTAGGTGTTGGCCTGGCGGTAAAACGAAAGATAGATCATTAATATAGATGAGGAAGAGTAGCGGTCCCAAATTACTCCCTTGAGGCACACCGGAGGAGCTGGTGAAAGAGTGAGAACGATGAGATCCTATACTTATGTAGTACGAACGACCAGTTAAATATGAACGCAGCCAGGTGATGTGCCAGTCGAGGAAACCGAGTTTTTTTAGCTTCGAAAGTAGAATATCATGAGAAATACTATCGAACGCAGCCCTGAAGTCGATATATACTGCATCAACTTGAGTACCACGATCCATGTTGTCGAAGCAGTAGCCAACAAATTCAGCAAGATTTGTGGTGGAAGATCTCCTTGGGAGAAATCCATGCTGACTAGGGCTCATATAGTTTTGAACTGCTGTGAGTAGCGGATTGTATAGAATGAGCTCAAACACCTTTGCACAAGCGCATAGGGATACAATGCCACGATAATTACTAGCATGAAGTCGACTGCCTTTTTTATGGATAGGAATCATTCGCGCGTGTTTCCAGGACTCAGGATACGTGCCACGCATAAGGGAATCATTAAATATTTTGGCAAGAATGGGTGCGAGTGATTGACGGCAGTGCTTCAATATGTATGCGGGAATATTGTCAGGTCCAGATGATGTAGATGGTTTTATATCGTTGAGTGTGCGCGCAATTAATGCTTCGTCAATTGTGGGTATAATAAAATCGATAGCATCCGATGGAGTATTGCGGGTGGCCTCTGCTAGTGTGTTAGGATTGTGAACAGGAAGGGTGAATGCATCAGCGAAACGATTGGCGAGAGTGTTGCAAATATCGGATGTATCGATACTAGTTTGGCCATTGTAGCTCATTGACGGAGGGATACTTCTTATATTGCGCCGTTTGTTCCAGAAGCTCCAGAACCGTGTCGGCTTAGAAAATAACTGCCTTTCAGTACGGCGAATGAAGGAGCGGTAGAGCACACGATTATGTCGACGATAATTGTTCAGTGCATCGAAAAAAATTCTCCTATGCAGCGATGATCTCGTTCTACTGTAATCCGCGTAGGCTTTTGATTTTATTTTTTTCAACCGTCTTAAAGATGCATTAGACCAATCGGGGCCAGGCTTTCGTTGAGCAACAGGAACGCAGGAATTAATCGCTGAGCGCATAAAAACGCTAAAGCAATCGGTGGCTTTGTCGATAGTGGAAAAGTTGGAGCAGTCAAAATTACGGTCAAACGACACAATAAGGGCATTCATACGTTCCACATTCGTTTTGAAGAAATTTCTATTGACTGTACTGCGAGTGTGTGTGTTGGTGGTGTGGGATAGTTGTACGGGATAATAAATCATCATATCCAATGAAGGATGATGAAAGTCCTCACTGAGAAGTGGAATACTACAGTGTGTTACGTATGGGAGGAAGTTCTCTAGAGCCGAAGTACCATTCACAGAGTGCAGAGGTGTGATTGAGTCGCACAAAATATTGGTTGCGGCAAGGTTTGCGAAGACCAGATCCAATTGACGCCCAGATTGATTTATGTACCTTACATAGTCTATAAGCACTAATTTAAGTACATTCATTTAGGATCTTTAAGATCCCGATGGTTTAATAATAAACATATTAAACATATTAAACATAAAGTTGGCCATGCGTGTTACCAACGCGTACCGTACCATTTCGTACGAAGTATTGATGCATTGATTGCGAGCATGGTGCGTCTCTGCATCACCCTCGAGGAAGACTCGGTGCGGTGAAAAAAAACCTTTGTTTTCATAATTTTCTAATAACTCAGTTTCAGAAGCCACTAAAAGTAGGATAGAAATGTATCTATTGTATAGTCAAATCCTACTCTCCAAAATATTATCATTTCTAAATCTTGCGGGAACGCCATATTTGCATGCTATTATAGATTTGGTGCACCTTATTGAAATCCTCAATACAATAATTCAAGTGCAGTCTTTCATTCACTCCAACCCCAAGTTGTTTAATTTTGATGCTATAGCAATTCGGGGAAGTGTACACATTATGGCTGTAGTATGTCTCCATAATACTATAATATGCCTATATTATGCCATCAAGATACCGATTGTTACTAATCGTCAAAATAAGTCAAAATAAGAATTTAGTAAATTTTCAAACTTCTATAAAATTAGTTTTTATTATTATTAGGTTTACGGTTGTCTCTTATATACCTTTCTCTAAAGCCGAATTTAGATAAATAGGAATAAATACGATTTAAATTGTTTTAAATCATGAAAAACCTATTTTATTACAATTATGAGTCATTTAACATGTTTTAGTTTTACAATTAGTTGTATGCACAATGCTTATTTATTGTAATAGTCAATATTTTATTTCTGTTTAATTAATTTGTTTCACCGAATACATGAACCGATATCTTTTCGATGCCTCATTTTGACCGATGTATGTGGGAATTTCGAAAAACACGAGTAATAAATTGATCAGAACTTCCGTTTGAGGCCACTTTATTTAAATCATTTATCATTTTTGTTTAATGATTGTAATGTATAAACGTAAGAAGTGTGGCGTTTCTTTCAACACGGTTGTGGTTGGTAAACGATCTGTCAATCGTGTCAGTCGGATCCACGATGGGATGATAATAAGCAAGAGTGGAATAAAACAATACAATTTTGGAAAAACAGAAAAGCCCGTATGAGGTTTGAACCCATCACAGACATGTTATTAGGTCGTACGAATTGATGACTGTATCGCGGGACCGCACAGCATTGTACTTTCTTCCTATTTATATTGTAACAAATAAATAATTTGTAATCTTTTTTCTCGCCAAAAACTGTCGTACGCAGTCATGCTGACGTTATATATAAATGATTGCAAGACTTATTCGTACCACCCGAAAGCTGGATAGTTAATCACTGGTTGGTATATGTTCCTGGAGGGAATAGAATCACGTCTAGCCTGGACAGGGACCAGCTTTCTGCCATCAGGCCATATGGAATAATTTATATTTGTCGTAACTTAGTACTATTCTAAATAACACCGTCATGTAGCTAGTCGAATAGGTTGTCTAAATAAATAACCGAACTCATTATCTTCGAACTCATTCATCATCAAAAAGAAAACATTAACTATATCTTATCGATTCACCAAAAGGTGCACAGAAGCGTCGAAATGAACATAGCTATACCCTTGTATGCTCTCCTTTACATATAACTGAGGCACAAAAGGTATCACGAGTTAATTTCACTCTCTCAATCTAAAGACGATCTACACTAGCTTAAGAAATCCTTTGCCATGTTGATCACAAAGAAAATACAATCAAATTGGAGTAAACTAACAAATAATCAATATCATTTCTTATCTTTAAACTTTTTTCATACTCATTGATATATGACAACTATTTATCACCACTACTTATAATAAGAAAAAGGGTTTAAATGCTGAAGCATACATGCATGTCATAAACATCCTTGGTGAGAATATAGCGATAAATGGCACATGGTAGCAGTAGTTCCTCTTTACGTTTTGTGCACGTGCGGTTGAATCTAGGGATGGACGCAACATTTTTCAACGGCATACGGTTGACCGGATACTTAACGAACAGTTGCACTGCCAGTGAATATCACGTTAAGTTTGTCTCTGTGTAGGCCTTCATCAGCAGCAATAACCAGGGCAATTACTTTTGCGGTGAATATTGAGGTATGGTCTGCTAGTCGGATGGCGCTATTGTCGATGCTGGAATAGATTCCACAGTCAGAGGAACCGTTTTGTACCGTCTGTGAATATGCGATCAGATAGAGTTCAGCAAAAAGCCGGTTAGTAATGACACTATTGCAACCAGCCCGAAGCTGATTTTTTATGGTCCAGTCTCTTTGTGTTGGACGGCAGTATTAGTGACACCCCGCGATAATTTTGGCATTAGTTATTTCACCTTTATTATGTACAGACACTAGCCATGCACATTTCCATAACATTGGAAAGGAACAGGAATTTAACGACTTTCTAAATAAAAGATATAGTAATGGAACAAAAATCAATACGCATTTTTTAATCACAGTTGAAGGAATACCATCGAGACCTGGAGAGAAAGAGAGCTTGAGCTTAGATATAGCCATAGCAATAACATCCTCATCTATTGCGACATTAAAAGAAGGAATGATATTTGATGGTGTATGGGTGTGGCCATCCGACAAAGACAAGGTTCCTCATCATAAGCGCATCATAAGCGCGAGATCCTCATCATAAGCGCATATTCAAATACGCCTCTAATGCATATCGCATATATAACAGGGCTTGCTTTAGATCTTACGTCCACCGAGTGCAAGCACAGTTTAAAATTCATCCTAAAGCCTTTTGGGGATATGCTGATAAACGTCGTAAATCTAATGATATCCCTTCTCATCTGACTCTTGGCAATCTCTCTGCATCCGGTACTGACGGCTGCTGCAACCTTCTAGCTGAACATTTTTCAAGTGTGTATGCTGAATCAACCAAAACCAAAGTATCAATCTCTAATAGTACTCATAACACTCCCACCGATGTAATCAATGACAGTAATCTAAGCTTACACCTTAGCACAGTTTTACAAGCAATAAAAAATCTGAAACAGTCATATAATCCTGGTCCAGATGGCATTCCAGCAGCAGTATATAAGAAATGCAATACTGTGCTCGGTTCTCTCCTATTAAAACTGTACCGTATATCCATTAAATCATGTTCATTCCCGGACACATGGAAATTAGCTCATATTACTCTTATCCATAAGAAAGGTAATCGTGCAAACGCTACAATTGTCGTGGAATCAGCATCCTCTGTGCAAGCTCCAAAATATTTGAATCTATAGTCCACTCACATATCCTCTTTATTGCAAGAAACTGCATTATACCTCAGCAACACGGTTACTTTCCTAAACGTTCTACCTAGACAAACCTTATTTCCTTGACTTCCGTTATCACCTCTAGTTTAGACAGCGGTTCTCAGGTTGATATCATTTATACTGACTTTAAAGCAGCCTTTGACCGTATTCCTCACACTATCCTTCTTGCGAAGCTATCCAAAATGGGTTTCATTGACTAACACATTCGTTGGCTTGATTCGTTTCTCAGCAATCGCTCTTTTCGTGTTAAACTAAACTCCTGTTTTTCCAAATCCTTTTCGTCCAAATCGGGAGTGCCTCAAGGTAGCGTGTTGAGTCTTTTATTGTTCGTTTTATTTATTAATGATGTTAACTCAGTCATTCCACACGATTGTTTTATTTGTTATGCAGATGACTTAAAGATTTTTAAATCTATATCGTCTGTTGGTGACTGCGTATCGCTCCAAAACACCCTCAACCGATTTGCATCATGGTGCTCATCGAACCAGCTAGTTATATGCCCCGAAAAATGTCATGGCATGTCCTTCAGTCGTTCACGTTGTCCCGTTACGACTGCTTATAACTTCGAGGGTATAGCAATAAATCGTGTACTCTCGGTAAAAGATCTTGGTGTAACTTTCGATAGCAGGTTACCATTCCTCGATCACATTGACGTTACCGTTATTAAGGCTCGTAAAACAATCGGTATGATAAAACGGTTTACAATTCGCATAACCGACCCTCTGTGTTTAAAAGCGTTATATTGTTCGTTAGTAAGACCGATTTTGGAATACTGTGTTGTTGTTTGGTGTCCCACCTCATTTACATCGATTGACCGCATAGAAAGAGTGCAGAGATCATTTACTTGGTATATTGTCAGCAAAATGCCCGGCTTCACGTCAGATACCCTACCGGACTATGAGCAAAGATGCCAGCTGTTGGGTCTGGACTTATTGGAGAAACGCCGTCACATTTCCCATATAATGTTTGTTGCCTCGCTCATATCTAATGCTGTGGATTCACATATCATTCTTTCATCCCTGCATTTCTATGTTCCAATTCGTTCCTTACGCCCTCCTGCTCCTTTATTTGTTCCAAATCGACGCACTTCAGTTGGTTTAAATGACCCTTTATTACGTGCTGTGAGATTGTTTAATTCCTGCGCACACCTGTTTGACCATCACCTCTCCTTACCACCCTTCCGATCCATCCTCCGAGCAAATATTTAATAAGTTTAGTTAATAGGTATGTTGTTAAGAATTCAATTCATACAGCAGTTATGTAAAATTAATAAATAAATAGTTGGGTCAACGAATACGCTTGCGAAGTGTTTTGCAAACAAATTACATTGGTCAGCGGGAGAACTGGCAGACTCGCCGTCCAAGGAAAGTAGGGAAGGTATAGTATTAGGGTTTGCAGGGGTTTCAGGGTTTAGGGTTTAGTATTAGTTTAGGGCATTGCAGTACCGCCAAAAAGCTCTCGGATGCATCGAGAAGCGATCTTGGAGCCTAATTAAGAATGCGTTGTGACGTCACCGGTTATAAGAGCGATACGCACTAGCTGTATATTTGTATATACGCAAACAATATGAAGTCGCCGATATAAACGTAGTTTACGATTTTTATCTGCTCTAAGTGCTCTCAAGGTTCGATTAGACCACGCAGGATAGGGAGGGGGAGAAAGGAGAGGACAATACAGGGGGAAGGAGGAATTGATAATATTGGTAAACTTATTTACTACTACATCAATATCACTATTTTCTTCGATACATGCCCAGTCCGTGCTTTCAATGATTTGGCTGAAGTTGAAGAAATCCATTCGTTAAGTTGAAACGGTGTAATGAAGAATTAGACGAAGCACGAGGTGTCATTATCGGGATCGTATCGGGAATCGATAGGGACAATTCCATTGCCGGGTGATAACGATCAATTGTGAGAAGCGCAAGGAGACTCGAGAATACTGGTGCAACTACGAACCGTAGCATCGTTGGCGAAGGCGAGGTCTAATTGACGCCCACGGAAATTTTTCACATCCGATGTTTGAAATTACCCATTTGAGTTCATCCCGTCCGAACCCCAAGCCGCATTAGACAGGACGTTGTAAGGGATAAAGAATTTATCGGGCGCTTGCTTTTCGGTGCAGCTTTCCACGAGAGATAAGGAATGTTAAAATCGCCGAGAAGGAGCATGAGATCCTCAGCATTCATACTCTCCAAAAGGATCGACACACTCTCATGAAGTGATTCGAATACACTTGCAGAACCACTCCGGTCAGGAGGTATGTAGATTACGCCGACGTACAGAGAAGAGCTACGCAATCGAATGCGAACCCATAACAGCTCGAGTGATGTAAAGGTGTGCGGGATGATCGATGGAAAGAGTTTTGCAGAGCAGGCAATAAGCACTCCTCCACCACGAGAGCACGAACTATTAGACGAATTACGATCACAGCGGTACAAGTTATATGTCTCGTCGATGATTAACGATGAAGGTATCGTGTCGTCCAACCAGGTTTCCGTCAGTAAAAACACATCGAACTCGAACTCAATGATTGCTATACGAATGTCAGCGATTTTTGTGCGAAGTCCTCTCACATTCTGATAGTAAATAAATAAATTATTGGAGAGTGTAGTTGAGACTGTAGTATAGTTGTTTACGCCATGTGGGATTCCTCTGGAACTATTGTACGTTGTAACAGGTTGTTAACACTATCAAAGGCCGCTCGGTTCGGTATAAAGCGTATCAACTTGAAGCCGATAGTCAAAGGAGCGCATGCATGATGATACAAAATTTCACAAGTTTGTAGTAGTAGAGCGCTAGGGAACAAAACCATGTTGGTTAAATTAAATAACCAGCTGCATTTTTTCTAGTAGAGCTTTATGAATAGCAATTTCGAAAATCTTTACTCCAGCGCACATGGATGTGATTTGTTTATTTGTTTATTTGTTTATTTGTAAATGTTAAGTGATTGGCCATCATTGGCCTTATCACTGATCTTATAAACTAAACTTATAATAACATAAAGCATCACGGTACAATGTAACATCAGCACAAAATAAATAACACAGAGTATCACAGCAAGAAAAACAGGTTAACTTAGGGAATTCCAGTCAAAAGAGTCATAATGTGCATTAAATCTAAAAGCCATCGCAGTCAAAGGTTCATTATCGCTATATGCACGTCTAGTTTGGTCAACTCTTAGTAGCCTAAAGTTTCTTAAAATACGAGCAGGTACGTGGAAATTAACTCTAGCTAAAAGGTCCGGTGAATCTATCTCTCCTAGGATGATTTTTTTCATAAACAAGATTTGCGCCGTTTCGCGACGAGTAGCGAGAGACTCGAGTCCAAAAATTAAACACCGGGCATGATAACTAGGTCTTGCTGCTACGTTACGCCAGGGTGTGAACCGTAAGACCAAACGGGTGAATTTTTTCTGCACTGACTCAATCTTATTCGACCATAACGACGACGATGGGCACCAACTACTGAGGAGTATTCTAAGATGGATCTGACTAGTGATTTGTAGAGTGCGACAAGACAATGTGGGTCGGAGAATTCTCTCGACTGCCTGCGTATAAATCCTAGCATTCTGTTCGCTCTATCAATAATTTCGTTATGGTGCACATGAAAGTCAAGTTTACGGTCAAGGGTAACTCCTAAGTCTTTTACTGCACTGTGTCGTTGTAATTGTGTACCGAGATGCAGTAGTTAAACACTATTGGACAATTAGAACGGTGAAACGACATGGACAAACATTTATCAACAGAAATTTGTAGGTCGTTGTTCAGACACCAGTCAGAAAAAGAGTCGATCGATGCTTGCAGGACAAGACAATCACCAAACACCTCACAGGAAAAAAAAGTCTAAGATCGTCCGCATACAATAAACATTCAGATTCCCTTACTACAGTAGTACGTCATTGAAAAATAGAGAAAACAGCAAAGGTCCAAGGTTACTACCCTGTGGCAACGCCTGAACAACTCACGAATTCCCTAGATGTCATACAATCAACTTTGACGCGATATCGACGATTGGTGAGATAAGATTCGAACCACTCAACTAAGGGGTAGAGAATCCAAGACGAGCAAGCTTCGCCAACAGCAAGCGATGATTCACCCGATCAAAGGCAGCCTTAAGGTCGGTATAGATGACATCCATCTGGGCTCCCGAAGCGAATGCAGCATGGCAGTGAGATACAAACTCCACCAAATTAGTGGTCACACTGCGGCGAGGGAAGAACCAAGGCGTGATGCGACGATAGTTTTCAATGATACACTAATCACCCTTCTTATGCACTGGGAACATAGTTGACGATTTCCATACGTCCGGAAAAGTGCCAGAGCCCAAAGATACTTTAAAAATTTGTAGAAGTGGTGCGATGAATAAACTGCTACATCGCTTAAAAACCACGAACGGAATGCCAACTGGCCCAGGAGAGTACGAGCATTTCATTTTACGTATTGCATCTTCAATGGTCTTTGCAGATGGGTAGATGTCAGAGCCGGTCTCGTAGTACAGTCATTAACTCGTATGACTTAACCACATGCCTGTCATGTGTTCAAGCCCCAAATGGACCGTGCCGCCATACGTAGTACTGACTATCCTGCTATGGGGGGGGGGGGGGGGGGGGGGGGTGTCAATAAAGTCACTGAAAACCAAGCCCACAAGCAGTGGTACAGGCAGGCCTTGACCGACAACGGTTGTTGAGCCAAAAAAAAGGATACGAAGAAGAAGTTGTCAGAAATCTGGATATCAACCGAATCACGGCTTAAGTCAGTTAGGTCAAGTCTAATGTAACACTACTCGGTTGACGGAATTAGCTCTGGAACATTTTGGTAAAGAAATCACATATTACCGCTAAATCCGAGTATAGCATTTCTGCTATACAGAAATTATTATAAACCACACTATCAGCTATAGACTCATTGTAACACACCTCGGAAAGCCAAACCACACTATTGCAACACATTCATTACAACACACTTAGCAAATCAGATCATACCATAACAAGACAACCGGAAGAATTCAGGCCACACCGTTCATATAAAAACAATTGTGACACATTTACTGAATACACCAGAATATGCGGTTTCTGGTCAAATCAGGCGTTACCACAGCAAACTAGATGGACCGAGAACGAATGGCAACTTACAAGCTCAGCGAGGAAAACATCCATTCTTTAGCAACAATAGTTGAAACCTTCTTTCGCAATATAGTAAAACCGCAGCATATGCACACATCGACAAACACCTCACACCACTTCAATTTATAAATTGTTACCAATAACAATAACATTTAATTGAGAAAAAACACATTCCAAAACCAAATGTACGATGAAATCGATAACTTATTTTCAGTATAAATAAAACCAATTACGATCACGGCAGATCAGATTAGTTCGGGCTGCCAAGATAGGACGTTACGCTTCGTAATAATTCGCCTTCTAACTTATTTCAAGAGTTTAGTTATGTCCCTCTACCCAAGGAAAGGCTTCTAAAACTAGACCATCAAATGCCGGGTTCAATCAGTCCGCTATGAACAGTTCGTTCCACTCGTCTCATGTCAGTAAAAACTGACTCCCCGCAAAGTGCTCGACGGCCCCCGCGTACGTTCGATCACATTACACGAAGATGATTTTTCGTCTTTAGAAGACATTGTCCAGGTAGGGATGGATTTTTTCTTTTAGATTTCATATAGGTCCAGAAATATAGTGTGTTTTGAAA
Organism: Anopheles merus; assembly: GCF_017562075.2. Taxonomy (NCBI): domain Eukaryota; kingdom Metazoa; phylum Arthropoda; class Insecta; order Diptera; family Culicidae; genus Anopheles; species Anopheles merus. The sequence goes on along the minus strand of NW_024428515.1, from coordinate 2,975 downwards.
CCGAAAATTGTATCTGAATACACCTCACAAACAAGAACACCTTGTTCACGGTCATAGGGTGATATTAAGTATCGTAGGCGTAAACGTCAAAATAAAACGGCATTCGTGCTTGAGAATCAGAACAGCGCACATCTTCGATTCGAGGAATGTAGGTAGGAAATATTTAGCGATACAAGTCCTTGTTACATTATTTAATGCAGGCACTTTTATTATTATTATTATTTATTTAATCTTCAACGGGCCGTATGGCCTAATTAAGATGTAACAGTTCAATTGAAAAAAAAACATAGCAAAAATAAGATTTGCATCGCAATTCACAGCGGCCACGGCAAAAGCCGGAGACGTTCCTTGAAGCACTGAGTTGAGATGTCGAAGACGAAGCAATCCGAGACAGTGTTGAAGACAGCCGACATGCGGAACATAGGGTCAGACCGACCAGCACTGGAACGGGGTTGAGCGAGCCGTAGAGTTTCTCTAGACCTAAGTGTGCATAGATATCGACTCGATGCAACAAAGGCGATGAGTCGATAGAGCCATTTAGCAATCTTATCATTAACATCTTAGCATAGCATCCTATCATTAGCAACTTTATCATTAACAGATGAGTTATCGGTTTAAAAAATCCCAGTTAATATTACCAAGTAACAATGAGAGCATGTTAGTGTTGATACGACTGTAATTTAACCTTTTCGTACGTTCTATGGATGGTTTATTATTGTCAAATTAATACTGGGTACCGATGGACAGTCAATGGTGCCACTAGGATTTCCGCGCAGTAGCCGTAAATCCATAGTCGTTTACATGCTTTCGAGATATCCATGAATAGGAAATGCTACAACTTTTATAGCGACGGTGGCTTCTGACTCCTCTCCTTCTCCTGACGCTATGACTGCATCCAATGAGTGAAATATGTCGTTCAGAACGGGTCTGAAATCAACGTGTAGTATACCATCTCGGTCATCTGAACACTATAGTCCATTCGGATAGATCTGGACATCGCTCGTTGATCTGGGGTGAGCTAGACATCGTACCACCGGATACAGTGCCACAGTAAGAAAGGAACAGTTTCTCACCCATCTCGAATAGTAGTTGCTTTTGTGGAGGAACTACAATTTTCTCGTATTCCCCTCCGTATTTGGTAATTTTCATTTAACTAAAATATGAATCAATTTACCGCGTGCTGTAAGAGACAGTTTTGATGTAATTCTATGCTTAGAAACGTGCTGTTCGAGACGATTTTTTAAAAATGCCCAGCCGCTGCATTCATTTTTCGTCCAGCATATGCTCGCTATCTGGGCACTTCGGTTGCCGTATTGCTGATACACAAATGATTTTTACAACAAACTTAAGTTGATGCCATGAGATCGTTTTCCTAGACATACAGGGTTTACCTAACCAATCGGGCGTCGTCAAAGCGTTATCGGTCGCCGGAAATACTTTTTCGGGCGACGTGAACTCTCTATTGGGCACTGTCATTTCTATTCGGGCGTTGTGAAGTATGAATCGGGCAAAGTACCCGTGGACGTCGTCTGTACGCGGGCATAGATTCGCATCCGACTCCGGATTGCGTCTTGAAATGAATCGATTGACTCAGTACTTGTCCCCAATAATCAAACAGAGCATGCCCAAAAACAATTTTTGTATCTATGTATTGCAGCAGTGAAAGTCCTCGTTGATACTTACTAACTTCATTATCGGGCGCTACTTCAGCTTTGCGGTCTTGGCTTGCGTCAGGAATGTCCGAATTCGCTTACGGTCGCGCATCTCCACGCCACCTTACCTCCACAATTGAGGTCTATCTACCCGCTTTGTCCTTGTGGACGGCCTAAAAAGACTTGTTGACCCGGCCCGTACGTTCGTTTCCATGCGTACAACATGGCCAGCCTACCGAAGCCTGGCGATCTTAATGCGCTGACGACGGCGAGGTCGCCGTACATCTCCTATTGCTTGACGTTATATGGCTCTTCTTTGTTTTTACTTCCAAACATACGGGCCTACAATCCTTCTGAGCATCAATCCTCTCGAACGTGACCAGAGAGTTCTATGAGTAAAAATTATCTATGAGGAAGCGAGTGAGCCAGCTCAATGTACGCACAAAGTTTCCCATGCGCACACAACGTTCAACGCAGAGATAGCATGCACGCAGGCTTTCAATGGCGTGCACTGGAGAAAACCTGTGAGGGAATGCCGAGTTCTTTGCTATTGTGCGCGTTTCCATTTCGCACCGCTGTCGCAATCACATTCATGAAACAGCACAACTGCGTTTCGTCCAAGGAACAAGCGCTGCTGTCGATGCAACTTAGCTTTTATCCAAGTGTGTACGCACGCTCTTTCACTGATAACTCACATTATCAGAATACTTTCAACGCAATATGACATCATGTCCAGCTACGTTTCTTCAGACAAAAACCCGCGCACTCAAACACACACACACACACACACACACACACACACACACACACACCACACACAACACACACAACACACACACACACCCACACACACACCACACACACACACACACACACACACCACACCCACACAACACACACACACACACACACACACACATACCACCACCACACACACACACACATACACACCCACACACACCACACATACAAACCACACATAAACCTGGCCCAACGGGTGCATGCTGCGTGAAAAAACAAGGGTCCTATCTTTCTGTCCGATACTGTACCAAAAACAAATAAACAAAGAGGTAATCTTTTTTCAGTTCATTTATTTTAGATTCTATTTTGTTTCACGCAATTAGAAATTACAAAAAAATACAATTTTTTTAAAGTAACCGACAGCTCAATCATGTCGATACAGTTACCGACTGTCGCTAGGCTGTAAACGATCGTCAATTTAAGTACTTGAAAATTTTCGTATTTGACATTTACAGACGACAGTCTTAACGACTGTCGTTAGCTGCATTATCGTTTATATTTGACGATCGTTTGTTGCTAAGA
>NW_024428514.1:0-26181 GCF_017562075.2 Anopheles merus | reverse complement strand
AAAAGTTATTTTCTCATCCAAAATGGCTAGAAACTAAAAAATCATGAGTAAAAAAGTTATTTCTTCATCCAAAATGGCTAGAAACTAAAAAATCATGAATAAAAAAGTTATTTTCTTCATCCAAAATGGCTAGAAACTAAAAATGAGAACAAAAGTTATTTTCTTCATCCAAAATGGCTAGAAACTAAAAAAATCATGAGTAACAAAAGTTATTTTCTTCATCCAAAATGGCTAGAAACTAAAAAATCATGAAAAACAAAAGTTATTTTCTTCATCCAAAATGGCTAGAAACTAAAAAATCATGAGTAACAAAAGTTATTTTCTTCATCCAAAATGGCTAGAAACTAAAAAATCAGGCATCAAAAAAGTTATTTTCTTCATCCAAAATGGCTAGAAACTAAAAAATCATGAGTAACAAAAGTTATTTTCTTCATCCAAAATGGCTAGAAACTAAAAAATCATGAAACAAAAGTTTTTTCTTCATCAAAATGGCTAGAAACTAAAAAAATCATGAAGTAAAAAAGTTATTTTCTTCATCCAAAATGGCTAGAAACTAAAAAATCATGAGTCAAAAAGTTATTTTCTTCATCAAAATGGCTAGAAACTAAAAAATCATGAGTAACAAAAGTTATTTTCTTCATCCAAAATGGCTAGAAACTAAAAAATCATGAGTAACAAAAGTTATTTTCTTCATCCAAAATGGCTAGAAACTTAAAAATCATGAATCAAAAAGTTATTTTCTTCATCCAAAATGGCTAGAAACTAAAAAATCATGAATCAAAAAAGTTATTTTCTTCATCCAAAATGGCTAGAAACTAAAAATCATGAGTAACAAAAGTTATTTTCTTCATCCAAAATGGCTAGAAACTAAAAAATCATGAGTAACAAAAGTTATTTTCTTCATCCAAAATGGCTAGAAACTTAAAAATCATGAGTAACAAAAGTTATTTTCTTCATCCAAAATGGCTAGAAACTAAAAATCATGAGTAACAAAAGTTATTTTCTTCATCCAAAATGGCTAGAAACTAAAAAATCATGAGTAACAAAAGTTATTTTCTTCATCCAAATGGCTAGAAACTAAAAAATCATGAGTAACAAAGTTATTTTCTTCATCCAAAATGGCTAGAAACTAAAAATCATGAGTAACAAAAGTTATTTTCTTCATCCAAAATGGCTAGAAACTAAAAAATCATGAGTAACAAAAGTTATTTCTTCATCCAAAATGGCTAGAAACTAAAAATCATGAGTAACAAAAGTTATTTCTTCATCCAAAATGGCTAGAAACTTAAAAATCATGAGTAACAAAAGTTATTTTCTTCATCCAAAATGGCTAGAAACTAAAAAATCATGAGTAACAAAAGTTATTTTCTTCATCCAAAATGGCTAGAAACTAAAAAATCATGAGTCAAAAAAGTTATTTTCTTCATCCAAAATGGCTAGAAACTAAAAATCATGAGTAACAAAAGTTATTTTTCATCCAAAATGGCTAGAAACTAAAAAATCATGAGTAACAAAAGTTATTTTCTTCATCCAAAATGGCTAGAAACTAAAAAATCATGAGTAACAAAAGTATTTTCTTCATCCAAAATGGCTAGAAACTAAAAAATCATGAGTAACAAAAGTTATTTTCTTCATCCAAAATGGCTAGAAACTAAAAAATCATGAGTAACAAAAGTTTTTTACTTCATCCAAAATGGCTAGAAACTAAAAAATCAGTAACAAAAGTTATTTTCTTCATCCAAAATGGCTAGAAACTAAAAAATCATGAGTAACAAAAGTTATTTTCTTCATCCAAATGGCTAGAAACTAAAAAATCATGAGTAACAAAAGTTATTTTCTTCATCCAAAATGGCTAGAAACTAAAAATCATGAGTAACAAAAGTTATTTTCTTCATCCAAATGGCTAGAAACTAAAAAAATCATGAGTAACAAAAGTTATTTTTTCATCCAAAATGGCTAGAAACTAAAAATCATGAGTAACAAAAGTTATTTTCTTCATCCAAAATGGCTAGAAACTAAAAAATCATGAGTAACAAAAGTTATTTTCTTCATCCAAAATGGCTAGAAACTAAAAAATCATGAGTAACAAAAGTTATTCTTCATCCAAAATGGCTAGAAACTAAAAAATCATGAGTAACAAAAGTTATTTCTTCATCCCAAAATGGCTAGAAACTAAAAAATCATGAGTAACAAAAGTTATTTTCTTCATCCAAAATGGCTAGAAACTAAAAAATCATGAGTAACAAAAGTTATTTTCTTCATCCAAAATGGCTAGAAACTAAAAAATCATGAGTAACAAAAGTTTTTCTTCATCCAAAATGGCTAGAAACTAAAAAATCATGAGTAACAAAAGTATTTTCTTCATCCAAAATGGCTAGAAACTAAAAATCATGAGTAACAAAAGTATTTTCTTCATCCAAATGGCTAGAAACTAAAAAATCATGAGTAACAAAAGTTTTTCTTCATCCAAAATGGCTAGAAACTTAAAAATCATGAGTAACAAAAGTATTTTCTTCATCCAAAATGGCTAGAAACTAAAAAATCATGAGTAAAACAAAGTTATTTTCTTCATCCAAATGGCTAGAAACTAAAAATCATGAGTAACAAAATATATTTTCTTCATCCAAAATGGCTAGAAACTAAAAAATCATGAGTACAAAAGTTATTTCTTCATCCAAATGGCTAGAAACTAAAAAATCATGAGTAACAAAAGTTATTTTCTTCATCCAAAATGGCTAGAAACTAAAAAATCATGAGTAACAAAAGTTATTTTCTTCATCCAATGGCTAGAAACTAAAAATCATGAGTAACAAAAGTTATTTTCTTCATCCAAAATGGCTAGAAACTTAAAAATCATGAGTAACAAAAGTTGTTTTCTTCATCCAAAATGGCTAGAAACTAAAAAATCATGAGTAACAAAAGTTATTTTCCTCATCCAAAATGGCTAGAAACTAAAAAATCATGAGTAACAAAAGTTATTTTCTTCATCCAAAATGGCTAGAAACTAAAAAATCATGAGTAACAAAAGTTATTTTCTTCATCCAAAATGGCTAGAAACTTAAAAATCATGAGTAACAAAAGTTGTTTTCTTCATCCAAAATGGCTAGAAACTAACAAATCATGAGTAACAAAAGTTAGTTTCTTCATCCAAAATGGCTAGAAACTAAAAAATCATGAGTAACAAAAGTTATTTTCTTCATCCAAAATGGCTAGAAACTAAAAATCATGAGTAACAAAAGTTATTTTCTTCATCCAAAATGGCTAGAAACTAAAAAATCATGAGTAACAAAAGTTATTTTCTTCATCCAAAATGGCTAGAAACTAAAAAATCATGAGTAACAAAAGTTATTTTCTTCATCCAAAATGGCTAGAAACTAAAAAAATCAGTAACAAAAGTTATTTCTTCATCCAAAATGGCTAGAAACTAAAAAATCATGAGTAACAAAAGTTATTTTCTTCATCCAAAATGGCTAGAAACTAAAAAATCATGAGTAACAAAAGTTATTTTCTTCATCCAAAATGGCTAGAAACTAAAAATCATGAGTAACAAAAGTTATTTTCTTCATCCAAAATGGCTAGAAACTAAAAAATCATGAGTAACAAAAGTTATTTTCTTCATCCAAAATGGCTAGAAACTTAAAAATCATGAGTAACAAAAGTTATTTTCTTCATCCAAAATGGCTAGAAACTAAAAAATCATGAGTAACAAAAGTTATTTTCTTCATCCAAAATGGCTAGAAACTAAAAAATCATGAGTAACAAAAGTTATTTTCTTCATCCAAAATGGCTAGAAACTAAAAAATCATGAGTAACAAAAGTTATTTTCTTCATCCAAAATGGCTAGAAACTAAAAAATCATGAGTAACAAAAGTTATTTTCTTCATCCAAAATGGCTAGAAACTAAAAAATCATGAGTAACAAAAGTTATTTTCTTCATCCAAAATGGCTAGAAACTAAAAAATCATGAGTAACAAAAGTTATTTTCTTCCAAAATGGCTAGAAACTAAAAATCATGAGTAACAAAAGTTATTTTCTTCATCCAAAATGGCTAGAAACTAAAAAATCATGAGTAACAAAAGTTATTTTCTTCATCCAAAATGGCTAGAAACTAAAAAATCATGAGTAACAAAAGTTATTTCTTCATCCAAAATGGCTAGAAACTAAAAAATCATGAGTAACAAAAGTTATTTCTTCATCCAAAATGGCTAGAAACTAAAAAATCATGAGTAACAAAAGTTATTTTCTTCATCCAAAATGGCTAGAAACTAAAAAATCATGAGTAACAAAAGTTATTTTCTTCATCCAAAATGGCTAGAAACTAAAAATCATGAGTAACAAAAGTTATTTTCTTCATCCAAAATGGCTAGAAACTAAAAAATCATGAGTAACAAAAGTTATTTTCTTCATCCAAAATGGCTAGAAACTAAAAAATCATGAGTAACAAAAGTTATTTTCTTCATCCAAAATGGCTAGAAACTAAAAATCATGAGTAACAAAAGTTATTTTCTTCATCCAAAATGGCTAGAAACTAAAAAATCATGAGTAACAAAAGTTATTTTCTTCATCCAAAATGGCTAGAAACTAAAAAATCATGAGTAACAAAAGTTATTTTCTTCATCCAAAATGGCTAGAAACTAAAAAATCATGAGTAACAAAAGTTATTTTCTTCATCCAAAATGGCTAGAAACTAAAAAATCATGAGTAACAAAAGTTTTTCTTCATCCAAAATGGCTAGAAACTAAAAATCATGAGTAACAAAAGTTATTTTCTTCATCCAAAATGGCTAGAAACTAAAAAATCATGAGTAACAAAAGTTATTTTCTTCATCCAAAATGGCTAGAAACTAAAAAATCATGAGTAACAAAAGTTATTTTCTTCATCCAAAATGGCTAGAAACTAAAAAATCATGAGTAACAAAAGTTATTTTCTTCATCCAAAATGGCTAGAAACTAAAAAATCATGAGTAACAAAAGTTATTTTCTTCATCCAAAATGGCTAGAAACTAAAAAATCATGAGTAACAAAAGTTATTTTCTTCATCCAAAATGGCTAGAAACTAAAAAATCATGAGTAACAAAAGTTTTTTACTTCATCCAAAATGGCTAGAAACTAAAAAATCATGAGTAACAAAAGTTATTTTCTTCATCCAAAATGGCTAGAAACTAAAAAATCATGAGTAACAAAAGTTATTTTCTTCATCCAAAATGGCTAGAAACTAAAAAATCATGAGTAACAAAAGTTATTTTCTTCATCCAAAATGGCTAGAAACTAAAAAATCATGAGTAACAAAAGTTATTTTCTTCATCCAAAATGGCTAGAAACTAAAAAATCATGAGTAACAAAAGTTATTTTCTTCATCCAAAATGGCTAGAAACTAAAAAATCATGAGTAACAAAAGTTATTTTCTTCATCCAAAATGGCTAGAAACTAAAAATCATGAGTAACAAAAGTTATTTTCTTCATCCAAAATGGCTAGAAACTAAAAAATCATGAGTAACAAAAGTTATTTTCTTCATCCAAAATGGCTAGAAACTAAAAAATCATGAGTAACAAAAGTTATTTTCTTCATCCAAAATGGCTAGAAACTAAAAAATCATGAGTAACAAAAGTTATTTTCTTCATCCAAAATGGCTAGAAACTAAAAAATCATGAGTAACAAAAGTTATTTTCTTCATCCAAAATGGCTAGAAACTAAAAAATCATGAGTAACAAAAGTTATTTTCTTCATCCAAAATGGCTAGAAACTAAAAAATCATGAGTAACAAAAGTTATTTTCTTCATCCAAAATGGCTAGAAACTAAAAAATCATGAGTAACAAAAGTTATTTTCTTCATCCAAAATGGCTAGAAACTAAAAAATCATGAGTAACAAAAGTTATTTTCTTCATCCAAAATGGCTAGAAACTAAAAAATCATGAGTAACAAAAGTTATTTTCTTCATCCAAAATGGCTAGAAACTAAAAAATCATGAGTAACAAAAGTTTTTTACTTCATCCAAAATGGCTAGAAACTAAAAAATCATGAGTAACAAAAGTTATTTTCTTCATCCAAAATGGCTAGAAACTAAAAAATCATGAGTAACAAAAGTTATTTTCTTCATCCAAAATGGCTAGAAACTAAAAAATCATGAGTAACAAAAGTTATTTTCTTCATCCAAAATGGCTAGAAACTAAAAAATCATGAGTAACAAAAGTTATTTTCTTCATCCAAAATGGCTAGAAACTAAAAAATCATGAGTAACAAAAGTTATTTTCTTCATCCAAAATGGCTAGAAACTAAAAATCATGAGTAACAAAAGTTATTTTCTTCATCCAAAATGGCTAGAAACTAAAAAATCATGAGTAACAAAAGTTATTTTCTTCATCCAAAATGGCTAGAAACTAAAAAATCATGAGTAACAAAAGTTATTTTCTTCATCCAAAATGGCTAGAAACTAAAAATCATGAGTAACAAAAGTTATTTTCTTCATCCAAAATGGCTAGAAACTAAAAAATCATGAGTAACAAAAGTTATTTTCTTCATCCAAAATGGCTAGAAACTAAAAAATCATGAGTAACAAAAGTTATTTTCTTCATCCAAAATGGCTAGAAACTAAAAAATCATGAGTAACAAAAGTTATTTTCTTCATCCAAAATGGCTAGAAACTAAAAAATCATGAGTAACAAAAGTTATTTTCTTCATCCAAAATGGCTAGAAACTAAAAAATCATGAGTAACAAAAGTTATTTTCTTCATCCAAAATGGCTAGAAACTAAAAAATCATGAGTAACAAAAGTTATTTTCTTCATCCAAAATGGCTAGAAACTAAAAAATCATGAGTAACAAAAGTTATTTTCTTCATCCAAAATGGCTAGAAACTAAAAATCATGAGTAACAAAAGTTATTTTCTTCATCCAAAATGGCTAGAAACTAAAAAATCATGAGTAACAAAAGTTATTTTCTTCATCCAAAATGGCTAGAAACTAAAAAATCATGAGTAACAAAAGTTATTTTCTTCATCCAAAATGGCTAGAAACTAAAAAATCATGAGTAACAAAAGTTATTCTTCATCCAAAATGGCTAGAAACTAAAAATCATGAGTAACAAAAGTTATTTTCTTCATCCAAAATGGCTAGAAACTAAAAAATCATGAGTAACAAAAGTTATTTTCTTCATCCAAAATGGCTAGAAACTAAAAAATCATGAGTAACAAAAGTTATTTTCTTCATCCAAAATGGCTAGAAACTAAAAAATCATGAGTAACAAAAGTTATTTTCTTCATCCAAAATGGCTAGAAACTAAAAAATCATGAGTAACAAAAGTATTTTCTTCATCCAAAATGGCTAGAAACTAAAAAATCATGAGTAACAAAAGTTATTTTCTTCATCCAAAATGGCTAGAAACTAAAAAATCATGAGTAACAAAAGTTATTTTCTTCATCCAAAATGGCTAGAAACTAAAAAATCATGAGTAACAAAAGTTATTTTCTTCATCCAAAATGGCTAGAAACTAAAAAATCATGAGTAACAAAAGTTATTTTCTTCATCCAAAATGGCTAGAAACTAAAAAATCATGAGTAACAAAAGTTATTTTCTTCATCCAAAATGGCTAGAAACTAAAAAATCATGAGTAACAAAAGTTATTTTCTTCATCCAAAATGGCTAGAAACTAAAAAATCATGAGTAACAAAAGTTATTTTCTTCATCCAAAATGGCTAGAAACTAAAAATCATGAGTAACAAAAGTTATTTTCTTCATCCAAAATGGCTAGAAACTAAAAAATCATGAGTAACAAAAGTTATTTTCTTCATCCAAAATGGCTAGAAACTAAAAAATCATGAGTAACAAAAGTTATTTTCTTCATCCAAAATGGCTAGAAACTAAAAAATCATGAGTAACAAAAGTTATTTTCTTCATCCAAAATGGCTAGAAACTAAAAAATCATGAGTAACAAAAGTTATTTTCTTCATCCAAAATGGCTAGAAACTAAAAAATCATGAGTAACAAAAGTTATTTTCTTCATCCAAAATGGCTAGAAACTAAAAAATCATGAGTAACAAAAGTTATTTTTCATCCAAAATGGCTAGAAACTAAAAAATCATGAGTAACAAAAGTTATTTTCTTCATCCAAAATGGCTAGAAACTAAAAAATCATGAGTAACAAAAGTTATTTTCTTCATCCAAAATGGCTAGAAACTAAAAAATCATGAGTAACAAAAGTTATTTTCTTCATCCAAAATGGCTAGAAACTAAAAAATCATGAGTAACAAAAGTTATTTTCTTCATCCAAAATGGCTAGAAACTAAAAAATCATGAGTAACAAAAGTTATTTTCTTCATCCAAAATGGCTAGAAACTAAAAAATCATGAGTAACAAAAGTTATTTTCTTCATCCAAAATGGCTAGAAACTAAAAAATCATGAGTAACAAAAGTTATTTTCTTCATCCAAAATGGCTAGAAACTAAAAAATCATGAGTAACAAAAGTTATTTTCTTCATCCAAAATGGCTAGAAACTAAAAAATCATGAGTAACAAAAGTTATTTTCTTCATCCAAAATGGCTAGAAACTAAAAAATCATGAGTAACAAAAGTTATTTTCTTCATCCAAAATGGCTAGAAACTAAAAAATCATGAGTAACAAAAGTTATTTTCTTCATCCAAAATGGCTAGAAACTAAAAAATCATGAGTAACAAAAGTTATTTTCTTCATCCAAAATGGCTAGAAACTAAAAAATCATGAGTAACAAAAGTTATTTTCTTCATCCAAAATGGCTAGAAACTAAAAAATCATGAGTAACAAAAGTTATTTTCTTCATCCAAAATGGCTAGAAACTAAAAAATCATGAGTAACAAAAGTTATTTTCTTCATCCAAAATGGCTAGAAACTAAAAAATCATGAGTAACAAAAGTTATTTTCTTCATCCAAAATGGCTAGAAACTAAAAAATCATGAGTAACAAAAGTTATTTTCTTCATCCAAAATGGCTAGAAACTAAAAATCATGAGTAACAAAAGTTATTTTCTTCATCCAAAATGGCTAGAAACTAAAAAATCATGAGTAACAAAAGTTATTTTCTTCATCCAAAATGGCTAGAAACTAAAAAATCATGAGTAACAAAAGTTATTTTCTTCATCCAAAATGGCTAGAAACTAAAAAATCATGAGTAACAAAAGTTATTTTCTTCATCCAAAATGGCTAGAAACTAAAAAATCATGAGTAACAAAAGTTATTTTCTTCATCCAAAATGGCTAGAAACTAAAAAATCATGAGTAACAAAAGTTATTTTCTTCATCCAAAATGGCTAGAAACTAAAAAATCATGAGTAACAAAAGTTATTTTCTTCATCCAAAATGGCTAGAAACTAAAAAATCATGAGTAACAAAAGTTATTTTCTTCATCCAAAATGGCTAGAAACTAAAAAATCATGAGTAACAAAAGTTATTTTCTTCATCCAAAATGGCTAGAAACTAAAAAATCATGAGTAACAAAAGTTATTTTCTTCATCCAAAATGGCTAGAAACTAAAAAATCATGAGTAACAAAAGTTATTTTCTTCATCCAAAATGGCTAGAAACTAAAAAATCATGAGTAACAAAAGTTATTTTCTTCATCCAAAATGGCTAGAAACTAAAAAATCATGAGTAACAAAAGTTATTTTCTTCATCCAAAATGGCTAGAAACTAAAAAATCATGAGTAACAAAAGTTATTTTCTTCATCCAAAATGGCTAGAAACTAAAAAATCATGAGTAACAAAAGTTATTTTCTTCATCCAAAATGGCTAGAAACTAAAAAATCATGAGTAACAAAAGTTATTTTCTTCATCCAAAATGGCTAGAAACTAAAAAATCATGAGTAACAAAAGTTATTTTCTTCATCCAAAATGGCTAGAAACTAAAAAATCATGAGTAACAAAAGTTATTTTCTTCATCCAAAATGGCTAGAAACTAAAAAATCATGAGTAACAAAAGTTATTTTCTTCATCCAAAATGGCTAGAAACTAAAAAATCATGAGTAACAAAAGTTATTTTCTTCATCCAAAATGGCTAGAAACTAAAAAATCATGAGTAACAAAAGTTATTTCTTCATCCAAAATGGCTAGAAACTAAAAAATCATGAGTAACAAAAGTTATTTTCTTCATCCAAAATGGCTAGAAACTAAAAAATCATGAGTAACAAAAGTTATTTTCTTCATCCAAAATGGCTAGAAACTAAAAAATCATGAGTAACAAAAGTTATTTTCTTCATCCAAAATGGCTAGAAACTAAAAAATCATGAGTAACAAAAGTTATTTTCTTCATCCAAAATGGCTAGAAACTAAAAAATCATGAGTAACAAAAGTTATTTTCTTCATCCAAAATGGCTAGAAACTAAAAAATCATGAGTAACAAAAGTTATTTTCTTCATCCAAAATGGCTAGAAACTAAAAAATCATGAGTAACAAAAGTTATTTTCTTCATCCAAAATGGCTAGAAACTAAAAAATCATGAGTAACAAAAGTTATTTTCTTCATCCAAAATGGCTAGAAACTAAAAAATCATGAGTAACAAAAGTTATTTTCTTCATCCAAAATGGCTAGAAACTAAAAAATCATGAGTAACAAAAGTTATTTTCTTCATCCAAAATGGCTAGAAACTAAAAAATCATGAGTAACAAAAGTTATTTTCTTCATCCAAAATGGCTAGAAACTAAAAAATCATGAGTAACAAAAGTTATTTTCTTCATCCAAAATGGCTAGAAACTAAAAAATCATGAGTAACAAAAGTTATTTTCTTCATCCAAAATGGCTAGAAACTAAAAAATCATGAGTAACAAAAGTTATTTTCTTCATCCAAAATGGCTAGAAACTAAAAAATCATGAGTAACAAAAGTTATTTTCTTCATCCAAAATGGCTAGAAACTAAAAAATCATGAGTAACAAAAGTTATTTTCTTCATCCAAAATGGCTAGAAACTAAAAAATCATGAGTAACAAAAGTTATTTTCTTCATCCAAAATGGCTAGAAACTAAAAAATCATGAGTAACAAAAGTTATTTTCTTCATCCAAAATGGCTAGAAACTAAAAAATCATGAGTAACAAAAGTTATTTTCTTCATCCAAAATGGCTAGAAACTAAAAAATCATGAGTAACAAAAGTTATTTTCTTCATCCAAAATGGCTAGAAACTAAAAAATCATGAGTAACAAAAGTTATTTTCTTCATCCAAAATGGCTAGAAACTAAAAAATCATGAGTAACAAAAGTTATTTTCTTCATCCAAAATGGCTAGAAACTAAAAAATCATGAGTAACAAAAGTTATTTTCTTCATCCAAAATGGCTAGAAACTAAAAAATCATGAGTAACAAAAGTTATTTTCTTCATCCAAAATGGCTAGAAACTAAAAAATCATGAGTAACAAAAGTTATTTTCTTCATCCAAAATGGCTAGAAACTAAAAAATCATGAGTAACAAAAGTTATTTTCTTCATCCAAAATGGCTAGAAACTAAAAAATCATGAGTAACAAAAGTTATTTTCTTCATCCAAAATGGCTAGAAACTAAAAAATCATGAGTAACAAAAGTTATTTTCTTCATCCAAAATGGCTAGAAACTAAAAAATCATGAGTAACAAAAGTTATTTTCTTCATCCAAAATGGCTAGAAACTAAAAAATCATGAGTAACAAAAGTTATTTTCTTCATCCAAAATGGCTAGAAACTAAAAAATCATGAGTAACAAAAGTTATTTTCTTCATCCAAAATGGCTAGAAACTAAAAATCATGAGTAACAAAAGTTATTTTCTTCATCCAAAATGGCTAGAAACTAAAAAATCATGAGTAACAAAAGTTATTTTCTTCATCCAAAATGGCTAGAAACTAAAAATCATGAGTAACAAAAGTTATTTCTTCATCCAAAATGGCTAGAAACTAAAAAATCATGAGTAACAAAAGTTATTTCTTCATCCAAAATGGCTAGAAACTAAAAAATCATGAGTAACAAAAGTTATTTTCTTCATCCAAAATGGCTAGAAACTAAAAAATCATGAGTAACAAAAGTTATTTTCTTCATCCAAAATGGCTAGAAACTAAAAAATCATGAGTAACAAAAGTTATTTTCTTCATCCAAAATGGCTAGAAACTAAAAAATCATGAGTAACAAAAGTTATTTTCTTCATCCAAAATGGCTAGAAACTAAAAAATCATGAGTAACAAAAGTTATTTTCTTCATCCAAAATGGCTAGAAACTAAAAAATCATGAGTAACAAAAGTTATTTTCTTCATCCAAAATGGCTAGAAACTAAAAAATCATGAGTAACAAAAGTTATTTTCTTCATCCAAAATGGCTAGAAACTAAAAAATCATGAGTAACAAAAGTTATTTTCTTCATCCAAAATGGCTAGAAACTAAAAAATCATGAGTAACAAAAGTTATTTTCTTCATCCAAAATGGCTAGAAACTAAAAAATCATGAGTAACAAAAGTTATTTTCTTCATCCAAAATGGCTAGAAACTAAAAAATCATGAGTAACAAAAGTTATTTTCTTCATCCAAAATGGCTAGAAACTAAAAAATCATGAGTAACAAAAGTTATTTTCTTCATCCAAAATGGCTAGAAACTAAAAAATCATGAGTAACAAAAGTTATTTTCTTCATCCAAAATGGCTAGAAACTAAAAATCATGAGTAACAAAAGTTATTTTCTTCATCCAAAATGGCTAGAAACTAAAAAATCATGAGTAACAAAAGTTATTTTCTTCATCCAAAATGGCTAGAAACTAAAAAATCATGAGTAACAAAAGTTATTTTCTTCATCCAAAATGGCTAGAAACTAAAAAATCATGAGTAACAAAAGTTATTTTCTTCATCCAAAATGGCTAGAAACTAAAAAATCATGAGTAACAAAAGTTATTTTCTTCATCCAAAATGGCTAGAAACTAAAAAATCATGAGTAACAAAAGTTATTTTCTTCATCCAAAATGGCTAGAAACTAAAAAATCATGAGTAACAAAAGTTATTTTCTTCATCCAAAATGGCTAGAAACTAAAAAATCATGAGTAACAAAAGTTATTTTCTTCATCCAAAATGGCTAGAAACTAAAAAATCATGAGTAACAAAAGTTATTTTCTTCATCCAAAATGGCTAGAAACTAAAAAATCATGAGTAACAAAAGTTATTTTCTTCATCCAAAATGGCTAGAAACTAAAAAATCATGAGTAACAAAAGTTATTTTCTTCATCCAAAATGGCTAGAAACTAAAAAATCATGAGTAACAAAAGTTATTTTCTTCATCCAAAATGGCTAGAAACTAAAAAATCATGAGTAACAAAAGTTATTTTCTTCATCCAAAATGGCTAGAAACTAAAAAATCATGAGTAACAAAAGTTATTTTCTTCATCCAAAATGGCTAGAAACTAAAAAATCATGAGTAACAAAAGTTATTTTCTTCATCCAAAATGGCTAGAAACTAAAAAATCATGAGTAACAAAAGTTATTTTCTTCATCCAAAATGGCTAGAAACTAAAAAATCATGAGTAACAAAAGTTATTTTCTTCATCCAAAATGGCTAGAAACTAAAAAATCATGAGTAACAAAAGTTATTTTCTTCATCCAAAATGGCTAGAAACTAAAAAATCATGAGTAACAAAAGTTATTTTCTTCATCCAAAATGGCTAGAAACTAAAAAATCATGAGTAACAAAAGTTATTTTCTTCATCCAAAATGGCTAGAAACTAAAAAATCATGAGTAACAAAAGTTATTTTCTTCATCCAAAATGGCTAGAAACTAAAAAATCATGAGTAACAAAAGTTATTTTCTTCATCCAAAATGGCTAGAAACTAAAAAATCATGAGTAACAAAAGTTATTTTCTTCATCCAAAATGGCTAGAAACTAAAAAATCATGAGTAACAAAAGTTATTTTCTTCATCCAAAATGGCTAGAAACTAAAAAATCATGAGTAACAAAAGTTATTTTCTTCATCCAAAATGGCTAGAAACTAAAAAATCATGAGTAACAAAAGTTATTTTCTTCATCCAAAATGGCTAGAAACTAAAAAATCATGAGTAACAAAAGTTATTTTCTTCATCCAAAATGGCTAGAAACTAAAAAATCATGAGTAACAAAAGTTATTTTCTTCATCCAAAATGGCTAGAAACTAAAAAATCATGAGTAACAAAAGTTATTTTCTTCATCCAAAATGGCTAGAAACTAAAAAATCATGAGTAACAAAAGTTATTTTCTTCATCCAAAATGGCTAGAAACTAAAAAATCATGAGTAACAAAAGTTATTTTCTTCATCCAAAATGGCTAGAAACTAAAAAATCATGAGTAACAAAAGTTATTTTCTTCATCCAAAATGGCTAGAAACTAAAAAATCATGAGTAACAAAAGTTATTTTCTTCATCCAAAATGGCTAGAAACTAAAAAATCATGAGTAACAAAAGTTATTTTCTTCATCCAAAATGGCTAGAAACTAAAAAATCATGAGTAACAAAAGTTATTTCTTCATCCAAAATGGCTAGAAACTAAAAAATCATGAGTAACAAAAGTTATTTTCTTCATCCAAAATGGCTAGAAACTAAAAAATCATGAGTAACAAAAGTTATTTTCTTCATCCAAAATGGCTAGAAACTAAAAAATCATGAGTAACAAAAGTTATTTTCTTCATCCAAAATGGCTAGAAACTAAAAAATCATGAGTAACAAAAGTTATTTCTTCATCCAAAATGGCTAGAAACTAAAAAATCATGAGTAACAAAAGTTATTTTCTTCATCCAAAATGGCTAGAAACTAAAAAATCATGAGTAACAAAAGTTATTTTCTTCATCCAAAATGGCTAGAAACTAAAAAATCATGAGTAACAAAAGTTATTTTCTTCATCCAAAATGGCTAGAAACTAAAAAATCATGAGTAACAAAAGTTATTTTCTTCATCCAAAATGGCTAGAAACTAAAAAATCATGAGTAACAAAAGTTATTTTCTTCATCCAAAATGGCTAGAAACTAAAAAATCATGAGTAACAAAAGTTATTTTCTTCATCCAAAATGGCTAGAAACTAAAAAATCATGAGTAACAAAAGTTATTTTCTTCATCCAAAATGGCTAGAAACTAAAAAATCATGAGTAACAAAAGTTATTTTCTTCATCCAAAATGGCTAGAAACTAAAAAATCATGAGTAACAAAAGTTATTTTCTTCATCCAAAATGGCTAGAAACTAAAAAATCATGAGTAACAAAAGTTATTTTCTTCATCCAAAATGGCTAGAAACTAAAAAATCATGAGTAACAAAAGTTATTTTCTTCATCCAAAATGGCTAGAAACTAAAAAATCATGAGTAACAAAAGTTATTTTCTTCATCCAAAATGGCTAGAAACTAAAAAATCATGAGTAACAAAAGTTATTTTCTTCATCCAAAATGGCTAGAAACTAAAAAATCATGAGTAACAAAAGTTATTTTCTTCATCCAAAATGGCTAGAAACTAAAAAATCATGAGTAACAAAAGTTATTTTCTTCATCCAAAATGGCTAGAAACTAAAAAATCATGAGTAACAAAAGTTATTTTCTTCATCCAAAATGGCTAGAAACTAAAAAATCATGAGTAACAAAAGTTATTTTCTTCATCCAAAATGGCTAGAAACTAAAAAATCATGAGTAACAAAAGTTATTTTCTTCATCCAAAATGGCTAGAAACTAAAAAATCATGAGTAACAAAAGTTATTTTCTTCATCCAAAATGGCTAGAAACTAAAAAATCATGAGTAACAAAAGTTATTTTCTTCATCCAAAATGGCTAGAAACTAAAAAATCATGAGTAACAAAAGTTATTTTCTTCATCCAAAATGGCTAGAAACTAAAAAATCATGAGTAACAAAAGTTATTTTCTTCATCCAAAATGGCTAGAAACTAAAAAATCATGAGTAACAAAAGTTATTTTCTTCATCCAAAATGGCTAGAAACTAAAAAATCATGAGTAACAAAAGTTATTTTCTTCATCCAAAATGGCTAGAAACTAAAAAATCATGAGTAACAAAAGTTATTTTCTTCATCCAAAATGGCTAGAAACTAAAAAATCATGAGTAACAAAAGTTATTTTCTTCATCCAAAATGGCTAGAAACTAAAAAATCATGAGTAACAAAAGTTATTTTCTTCATCCAAAATGGCTAGAAACTAAAAAATCATGAGTAACAAAAGTTATTTTCTTCATCCAAAATGGCTAGAAACTAAAAAATCATGAGTAACAAAAGTTATTTCTTCATCCAAAATGGCTAGAAACTAAAAAATCATGAGTAACAAAAGTTATTTTCTTCATCCAAAATGGCTAGAAACTAAAAAATCATGAGTAACAAAAGTTATTTTCTTCATCCAAAATGGCTAGAAACTAAAAAATCATGAGTAACAAAAGTTATTTTCTTCATCCAAAATGGCTAGAAACTAAAAAATCATGAGTAACAAAAGTTATTTTCTTCATCCAAAATGGCTAGAAACTAAAAAATCATGAGTAACAAAAGTTATTTTCTTCATCCAAAATGGCTAGAAACTAAAAAATCATGAGTAACAAAAGTTATTTTCTTCATCCAAAATGGCTAGAAACTAAAAAATCATGAGTAACAAAAGTTATTTTCTTCATCCAAAATGGCTAGAAACTAAAAAATCATGAGTAACAAAAGTTATTTTCTTCATCCAAAATGGCTAGAAACTAAAAAATCATGAGTAACAAAAGTTATTTTCTTCATCCAAAATGGCTAGAAACTAAAAAATCATGAGTAACAAAAGTTATTTCTTCATCCAAAATGGCTAGAAACTAAAAAATCATGAGTAACAAAAGTTATTTTCTTCATCCAAAATGGCTAGAAACTAAAAAATCATGAGTAACAAAAGTTATTTTCTTCATCCAAAATGGCTAGAAACTAAAAAATCATGAGTAACAAAAGTTATTTTCTTCATCCAAAATGGCTAGAAACTAAAAAATCATGAGTAACAAAAGTTATTTTCTTCATCCAAAATGGCTAGAAACTAAAAAATCATGAGTAACAAAAGTTATTTTCTTCATCCAAAATGGCTAGAAACTAAAAAATCATGAGTAACAAAAGTTATTTTCTTCATCCAAAATGGCTAGAAACTAAAAAATCATGAGTAACAAAAGTTATTTTCTTCATCCAAAATGGCTAGAAACTAAAAAATCATGAGTAACAAAAGTTATTTTCTTCATCCAAAATGGCTAGAAACTAAAAAATCATGAGTAACAAAAGTTATTTTCTTCATCCAAAATGGCTAGAAACTAAAAAATCATGAGTAACAAAAGTTATTTTCTTCATCCAAAATGGCTAGAAACTAAAAAATCATGAGTAACAAAAGTTATTTTCTTCATCCAAAATGGCTAGAAACTAAAAAATCATGAGTAACAAAAGTTATTTTCTTCATCCAAAATGGCTAGAAACTAAAAAATCATGAGTAACAAAAGTTATTTTCTTCATCCAAAATGGCTAGAAACTAAAAAATCATGAGTAACAAAAGTTATTTTCTTCATCCAAAATGGCTAGAAACTAAAAAATCATGAGTAACAAAAGTTATTTTCTTCATCCAAAATGGCTAGAAACTAAAAAATCATGAGTAACAAAAGTTATTTTCTTCATCCAAAATGGCTAGAAACTAAAAAATCATGAGTAACAAAAGTTATTTTCTTCATCCAAAATGGCTAGAAACTAAAAAATCATGAGTAACAAAAGTTATTTTCTTCATCCAAAATGGCTAGAAACTAAAAAATCATGAGTAACAAAAGTTATTTTCTTCATCCAAAATGGCTAGAAACTAAAAAATCATGAGTAACAAAAGTTATTTTCTTCATCCAAAATGGCTAGAAACTAAAAAATCATGAGTAACAAAAGTTATTTCTTCATCCAAAATGGCTAGAAACTAAAAAATCATGAGTAACAAAAGTTATTTTCTTCATCCAAAATGGCTAGAAACTAAAAAATCATGAGTAACAAAAGTTATTTCTTCATCCAAAATGGCTAGAAACTAAAAAATCATGAGTAACAAAAGTTATTTTCTTCATCCAAAATGGCTAGAAACTAAAAAATCATGAGTAACAAAAGTTATTTTCTTCATCCAAAATGGCTAGAAACTAAAAAATCATGAGTAACAAAAGTTATTTTCTTCATCCAAAATGGCTAGAAACTAAAAAATCATGAGTAACAAAAGTTATTTTCTTCATCCAAAATGGCTAGAAACTAAAAAATCATGAGTAACAAAAGTTATTTTCTTCATCCAAAATGGCTAGAAACTAAAAAATCATGAGTAACAAAAGTTATTTTCTTCATCCAAAATGGCTAGAAACTAAAAATCATGAGTAACAAAAGTTATTTTCTTCATCCAAAATGGCTAGAAACTAAAAAATCATGAGTAACAAAAGTTATTTTCTTCATCCAAAATGGCTAGAAACTAAAAAATCATGAGTAACAAAAGTTATTTTCTTCATCCAAAATGGCTAGAAACTAAAAATCATGAGTAACAAAAGTTATTTTCTTCATCCAAAATGGCTAGAAACTAAAAAATCATGAGTAACAAAAGTTATTTTCTTCATCCAAAATGGCTAGAAACTAAAAAATCATGAGTAACAAAAGTTATTTTCTTCATCCAAAATGGCTAGAAACTAAAAAATCATGAGTAACAAAAGTTATTTCTTCATCCAAAATGGCTAGAAACTAAAAAATCATGAGTAACAAAAGTTATTTCTTCATCCAAAATGGCTAGAAACTAAAAAATCATGAGTAACAAAAGTTATTTTCTTCATCCAAAATGGCTAGAAACTAAAAAATCATGAGTAACAAAAGTTATTTTCTTCATCCAAAATGGCTAGAAACTAAAAAATCATGAGTAACAAAAGTTATTTTCTTCATCCAAAATGGCTAGAAACTAAAAACTCATGAGTAACAAAAGTTTTCTTCATCCAAAATGGCTAGAAACTAAAAAATCATGAGTAACAAAAGTTATTTTCTTCATCCAAAATGGCTAGAAACTAAAAAATCATGAGTAACAAAAGTTATTTTCTTCATCCAAAATGGCTAGAAACTAAAAAATCATGAGTAACAAAAGTTATTTTCTTCATCCAAAATGGCTAGAAACTAAAAAATCATGAGTAACAAAAGTTATTTTCTTCATCCAAAATGGCTAGAAACTAAAAAATCATGAGTAACAAAAGTTATTTTCTTCATCCAAAATGGCTAGAAACTAAAAAATCATGAGTAACAAAAGTTATTTTCTTCATCCAAAATGGCTAGAAACTAAAAAATCATGAGTAACAAAAGTTATTTTCTTCATCCAAAATGGCTAGAAACTAAAAAATCATGAGTAACAAAAGTTATTTCTTCATCCAAAATGGCTAGAAACTAAAAAATCATGAGTAACAAAAGTTATTTTCTTCATCCAAAATGGCTAGAAACTAAAAAATCATGAGTAACAAAAGTTATTTTCTTCATCCAAAATGGCTAGAAACTAAAAAATCATGAGTAACAAAAGTTATTTTCTTCATCCAAAATGGCTAGAAACTAAAAAATCATGAGTAACAAAAGTTATTTCTTCATCCAAAATGGCTAGAAACTAAAAAATCATGAGTAACAAAAGTTATTTTCTTCATCCAAAATGGCTAGAAACTAAAAAATCATGAGTAACAAAAGTTATTTCTTCATCCAAAATGGCTAGAAACTAAAAAATCATGAGTAACAAAAGTTATTTTCTTCATCAAAATGGCTAGAAACTAAAAAATCATGAGTAACAAAAGTTATTTTCTTCATCCAAAATGGCTAGAAACTAAAAAATCATGAGTAACAAAAGTTATTTTCTTCATCCAAAATGGCTAGAAACTAAAAAATCATGAGTAACAAAAGTTATTTTCTTCATCCAAAATGGCTAGAAACTAAAAAATCATGAGTAACAAAAGTTATTTTCTTCATCCAAAATGGCTAGAAACTAAAAAATCATGAGTAACAAAAGTTATTTTCTTCATCCAAAATGGCTAGAAACTAAAAAATCATGAGTAACAAAAGTTATTTTCTTCATCCAAAATGGCTAGAAACTAAAAAATCATGAGTAACAAAAGTTATTTTCTTCATCCAAAATGGCTAGAAACTAAAAAATCATGAGTAACAAAAGTTATTTTCTTCATCCAAAATGGCTAGAAACTAAAAAATCATGAGTAACAAAAGTTATTTTCTTCATCCAAAATGGCTAGAAACTAAAAAATCATGAGTAACAAAAGTTATTTTCTTCATCCAAAATGGCTAGAAACTAAAAAATCATGAGTAACAAAAGTTATTTTCTTCATCCAAAATGGCTAGAAACTAAAAAATCATGAGTAACAAAAGTTATTTTCTTCATCCAAAATGGCTAGAAACTAAAAAATCATGAGTAACAAAAGTTATTTTCTTCATCCAAAATGGCTAGAAACTAAAAAATCATGAGTAACAAAAGTTATTTTCTTCATCCAAAATGGCTAGAAACTAAAAAATCATGAGTAACAAAAGTTATTTTCTTCATCCAAAATGGCTAGAAACTAAAAAATCATGAGTAACAAAAGTTATTTTCTTCATCCAAAATGGCTAGAAACTAAAAAATCATGAGTAACAAAAGTTATTTTCTTCATCCAAAATGGCTAGAAACTAAAAAATCATGAGTAACAAAAGTTATTTTCTTCATCCAAAATGGCTAGAAACTAAAAAATCATGAGTAACAAAAGTTATTTTCTTCATCCAAAATGGCTAGAAACTAAAAAATCATGAGTAACAAAAGTTATTTTCTTCATCCAAAATGGCTAGAAACTAAAAAATCATGAGTAACAAAAGTTATTTTCTTCATCCAAAATGGCTAGAAACTAAAAAATCATGAGTAACAAAAGTTATTTTCTTCATCCAAAATGGCTAGAAACTAAAAAATCATGAGTAACAAAAGTTATTTTCTTCATCCAAAATGGCTAGAAACTAAAAAATCATGAGTAACAAAAGTTATTTTCTTCATCCAAAATGGCTAGAAACTAAAAAATCATGAGTAACAAAAGTTATTTTCTTCATCCAAAATGGCTAGAAACTAAAAAATCATGAGTAACAAAAGTTATTTTCTTCATCCAAAATGGCTAGAAACTAAAAAATCATGAGTAACAAAAGTTATTTTCTTCATCCAAAATGGCTAGAAACTAAAAAATCATGAGTAACAAAAGTTTTTCTTCATCCAAAATGGCTAGAAACTAAAAAATCATGAGTAACAAAAGTTATTTTCTTCATCCAAAATGGCTAGAAACTAAAAAATCATGAGTAACAAAAGTTATTTTCTTCATCCAAAATGGCTAGAAACTAAAAAATCATGAGTAACAAAAGTTATTTCTTCATCCAAAATGGCTAGAAACTAAAAAATCATGAGTAACAAAAGTTATTTTCTTCATCCAAAATGGCTAGAAACTAAAAAATCATGAGTAACAAAAGTTATTTTCTTCATCCAAAATGGCTAGAAACTAAAAAATCATGAGTAACAAAAGTTATTTTCTTCATCCAAAATGGCTAGAAACTAAAAAATCATGAGTAACAAAAGTTATTTTCTTCATCCAAAATGGCTAGAAACTAAAAAATCATGAGTAACAAAAGTTATTTTCTTCATCCAAAATGGCTAGAAACTAAAAAATCATGAGTAACAAAAGTTATTTTCTTCATCCAAAATGGCTAGAAACTAAAAAATCATGAGTAACAAAAGTTATTTCTTCATCCAAAATGGCTAGAAACTAAAAAATCATGAGTAACAAAAGTTATTTTTTTCATCCAAAATGGCTAGAAACTAAAAAATCATGAGTAACAAAAGTTATTTTCTTCATCCAAAATGGCTAGAAACTAAAAAATCATGAGTAACAAAAGTTATTTCTTCATCCAAAATGGCTAGAAACTAAAAATCATGAGTAACAAAAGTTATTTCTTCATCCAAAATGGCTAGAAACTAAAAAATCATGAGTAACAAAAGTTATTTCTTCATCCAAAATGGCTAGAAACTAAAAATCATGAGTAACAAAAGTTATTTTCTTCATCCAAAATGGCTAGAAACTAAAAAATCATGAGTAACAAAAGTTATTTTCTTCATCCAAAATGGCTAGAAACTAAAAATCATGAGTAACAAAAGTTATTTTCTTCATCCAAAATGGCTAGAAACTAAAAAATCATGAGTAACAAAAGTTATTTTCTTCATCCAAAATGGCTAGAAACTAAAAAATCATGAGTAACAAAAGTTATTTTCTTCATCCAAAATGGCTAGAAACTAAAAAATCATGAGTAACAAAAGTTATTTTCTTCATCCAAAATGGCTAGAAACTAAAAATCATGAGTAACAAAAGTTATTTTCTTCATCCAAAATGGCTAGAAACTAAAAAATCATGAGTAACAAAAGTTATTTTCTTCATCCAAAATGGCTAGAAACTAAAAAATCATGAGTAACAAAAGTTATTTCTTCATCCAAAATGGCTAGAAACTAAAAAATCATGAGTAACAAAAGTTATTTCTTCATCCAAAATGGCTAGAAACTAAAAAATCATGAGTAACAAAAGTTATTTTCTTCATCCAAAATGGCTAGAAACTAAAAAATCATGAGTAACAAAAGTTATTTTCTTCATCCAAAATGGCTAGAAACTAAAAAATCATGAGTAACAAAAGTATTTTCTTCATCCAAAATGGCTAGAAACTAAAAAATCATGAGTAACAAAAGTTATTTTCTTCATCCAAAATGGCTAGAAACTAAAAAATCATGAGTAACAAAAGTTATTTTCTTCATCCAAAATGGCTAGAAACTAAAAAATCATGAGTAACAAAAGTTATTTTCTTCATCCAAAATGGCTAGAAACTAAAAAATCATGAGTAACAAAAGTTATTTTCTTCATCCAAAATGGCTAGAAACTAAAAAAATCATGAGTAACAAAAGTTATTTTCTTCATCCAAAATGGCTAGAAACTAAAAAATCATGAGTAACAAAAGTTATTTCTTCATCCAAAATGGCTAGAAACTAAAAAATCATGAGTAACAAAAGTTATTTTCTTCATCCAAAATGGCTAGAAACAAAAAAATCATGAGTAACAAAAGTTATTTTCTTCATCCAAAATGGCTAGAAACTAAAAAATCATGAGTAACAAAAGTTATTTTCTTCATCCAAAATGGCTAGAAACTAAAAAATCATGAGTAACAAAAGTTATTTCTTCATCCAAAATGGCTAGAAACTAAAAAATCATGAGTAACAAAAGTTATTTCTTCATCCAAAATGGCTAGAAACTAAAAAATCATGAGTAACAAAAGTTATTTTCTTCATCCAAAATGGCTAGAAACTAAAAATCATGAGTAACAAAAGTTATTTTCTTCATCCAAAATGGCTAGAAACTAAAAAATCATGAGTAACAAAAGTTATTTTCTTCATCCAAAATGGCTAGAAACTAAAAAATCATGAGTAACAAAAGTTATTTTCTTCATCAAAATGGCTAGAAACTTAAAAATCATGAGTAACAAAAGTATTTTCTCATCCAAAATGGGTAGAAACTAAAAAATCATGAGTTACAAAAGTTATTTTTATCATCCAAAAAGGCTAGAAACTAAAAAATCATGAGTAACAAAAGTTTTTTACTTCATCCAAAATGGCTAGAAACTAAAAAATCATGAGTAACAAAAGTTATTTCTTCATCCAAAATGGCTAGAAACTAAAAAAATCATGAGTAACAAAAGTTATTTTCTTCATCCAAAATGGCTAGAAACTAAAAAATCATGAGTAACAAAAGTTATTTCTTCATCCAAAATGGCTAGAAACTAAAAAATCATGAGTAACAAAAGTTATTTCTTCATCCAAAATGGCTAGAAACTAAAAAATCATGAGTAACAAAAGTTATTTTCTTCATCCAAAATGGCTAGAAACTAAAAAATCATGAGTAACAAAAGTTATTTTCTTCATCCAAAATGGCTAGAAACTAAAAAATCATGAGTAACAAAAGTTATTTTCTTCATTCAAAATGGCTAGACACTAAAAAATCATGAGTAACAAAAGTAAGTTTTTTCATCCAAAATGGCTTGAAACTAAAATACCACTTATGACTAAAGTTAATTTCTTCATCCAAAATGGCTAGAAACTAAAAAATCATGAGAAACAAAAGTTATTTTCTTCATTCAAAATGGCTAGAAACTAAAAAATCATGAGTAACAAAAGTTATTTTCTTCATCCAAAATGGCTAGAAACTAAAAAATCATGAGTAACAAAAGTTATTTTCTTCATCCAAAATGGCTAGAAACTAAAAAATCATGAGTAAAAAAGTTATTTTCTTCATCCAAAATGGCTAGAAACTAAAAAATCATGAGTAACAAAAGTTATTTTCTTCATCCAAAATGGCTAGAAACTAAAAAATCATGAGTAACAAAAGTTATTTTCTTCATCCAAAATGGCTAGAAACTAAAAAATCATGAGTAACAAAAGTTATTTTCTTCATCCAAAATGGCTAGAAACTAAAAAATCACTAATGACAAAAGTTAATTTCTTCATCCAAAATGGCTAGAAACTAAAAAATCATGAGTAACAAAAGTTATTTTCTTCATCAAAATGGCTAGAAACTAAAAAATCATGAGTAACAAAAGTTATTTCTTCATCCAAAATGGCTAGAAACTAAAAAATCATGAGTAACAAAAGTTATTTTCTTCATCCAAAATGGCTAGAAACTAAAAAATCATGAATAACAAAAGTTATTTTCTTCATCCAAAATGGCTAGAAACTAAAAAATCACTAATGACAAAAGTTATTTTCTTCATCCAAAATGGCTAGAAACTAAAAAATCATGAGTAACAAAAGTTATTTTCTTCATCCAAAATGGCTAGAAACTAAAAAATCATGAGTAACAAAAGTTATTTTCTTCATCAAAAATGGCTAGAAACTAAAAAATCATGAGAAACAAAAGTTATTTCTTCATCCAAAATGGCTAGAAACTAAAAAATCATGAGTAACAAAAGTTATTTTCTTCATCCAAAATGGCTAGAAACTAAAAAATCATGAGTAACAAAAGTTATTTTCTTCATCCAAAATGGCTAGAAACTTAAAAATCATGAGTAACAAAAGTTATTTCTTCATCCAAAATGGCTAGAAACTAAAAATCATGAGTAACAAAAGTTATTTCTTCATCCAAAATGGCTAGAAACTAAAAAATCATGAGTAACAAAAGTTATTTTCTCATCCAAAATGGCTAGAAACTAAAAAATCATAGTAACAAAAGTTATTTTCTTCATCAAAATGGCTAGAAACTAAAAAATCATGAGTAACAAAAGTTATTTTCTTCATCCAAAATGGCTAGAAACTAAAAAATCATGAGTAACAAAAGTTATTTTTGTTCATCCAAAATGGCTAGAAACTAAAAAATCATGAGTAACAAAAGTTATTTTCTTCATCCAAAATGGCTAGAAACTAAAAAATCATGAGTAACAAAAGTAAGTTTTTTCATTCAAAATGGCTAGAAATCAAAAAATCACCAATGACAAAAGTTATTTTCTTCATCCAAAATGGCTAGAAACTAAAAAATCATGAGTAACAAAAGTTATTTTCTTCATCCAAAATGGCTAGAAACTAAAAAATCATGAGTAACAAAAGTTATTTTCTTCATCCAAAATGGCTAGAAACTAAAAAATCATGAGTAACAAAAGTTATTTTCTACATCCAAAATGGCTAGAAACTAAAAAATCATGGGTAACAAAAGTTATTTTTCTCATCCAAAATGGCTAAAAACTAAAAGATCATGAGTAACAAAAGTTATTTTCTACATCCAAAATGGCTAGAAACTAAAAAATCATGAGTAACAAAAGTTATTTCTTCATCCAAAATGGCTAGAAACTAAAAAATCATGAGTAACAAAAGTTATTTTTCATCCAAAATGGCTAGAACTAAAAAATCATGAGTAACAAAAGTTATTCTTCATCCAAAATGGCTAGAAACTAAAAAATCATGAGTAACAAAAGTTATTTTCTTCATCCAAAATGGCTAGAAACTAAAAAATCATGAGTAACAAAAGTTATTTTTATCATCCAAAATGGCTAGAAACTAAAAAATCATGAGTAACAAAAGTTATTTTCTTCATCAAAATGGCTAGAAACTAAAAAAATCATAGTAACAAAAGTTATTTTCTTCATCCAAAATGGCTAGAAACTAAAAAATCATGAGTAACAAAAGTTATTTTCTTCATCCAAAATGGCTAGAA